>NC_058410.1:85595258-85895258 GCF_002201575.2 Neomonachus schauinslandi | reverse complement strand
TCAGGTTTTGGCATTAGAGTTATGCTGACCTCATAAAATGAGTTGAAAACTGTGACCTTTTTTTCCCTTTCTCTGAAGTTATATGTATATTTGAATTCCTCCTAAGTATTTCTAAGAATTCACAGAAAAGCAAACAGGATCTGGAGGTTTCTTTGTGAAAAAAATTAAATTATAGGTTTAATTATTTTGTCTTGTTCAATTGCTTTGTTTTTTGTTTCTTCTCAAAATCTGGAAAATGTTTATTCCAGTGCTTATATTCATAAAATAAACTACATTCTCTGTTTTTCCCCTCACTATCTATTGATTTTCTTTTCTGGAATAGCAGAATTAATAGATTTACACTTTATCCCTGCCACTATCTGAATTCAATAAATGATATTATTTTTGTTAGTGTATCTTGGTATTACTGATATGCTATCTCTGTTACTTAATCTATTGGTTTTAAAGACAATGTTGTAACACCTCATCACAAAAGATAAAGGAATTATTATACCCAACTTCCCACTCTTTTTTGCTTTCCCTTCTAATTTTTTTGATATACAATTTCAAAATTTTTCAGTCTGTGTATTTATGTTTTGTTCTTAACCATAAGCCCTAATTTTTCTTTTTTCTTTTCATTATACAGCTAAATGGACTCTGTGTTCGTGGTCAGCCCCTTGCCTACAGTTTCTGTATTTTCTTGGTTGGCTGATGTTTGTCTTCTGGTAGTTTCTCCTCAAAAAGGTCATGAAAAATATATATGCATAGTATGTGGAGATCCCCCCCAATTTTTTTTTTATGTGCTGCTTTAATGACAATTTAGTTGGGTTTATAGTTCTTAGGACATTTCTTGTTTCCTCAGGGACATTTTAGCTATTGGTCTATTATCATTGAATATTGAATGTTGCTGTGGAGTTATCTGAGACCAACCTAAAACCTTTTCCATAGGAGATTGATAGTTTTCTTTACTTTAAAAAAGAAATTAATGTAAATATAATAACCAAATGTGTAATACCAGCTTCATATAAGAGCTGGTAGCATTTGAGGGAAATTTTTGTTTAGATTCAATTTGGGTAAGTATAAAAAGTCTCCCTACCCAAGGAATGGGGTCAAAACAGAAAATATACCTCAAACCATGTTTTTTAGAGAAATAATTATTTCCTTGGGCATTATAATACTTGAAAATGAATTCCTCACTTCAAGAATTGTGATAGTACAAGATTAAAAGTTGTATTTAACCTCATTTTCCCTGAGTCCATCAGTGAGTCTATCAGTGGAAGAGACTCTAAGTAAATCAATGGAGATTGACAAATGCCAACACGGAGATATTTTATTCATTTCTATTCTCCTTCCTCTGAATAAGAACAGCCTTCCTGGCATTCATGGTTCCAAGGTCCAATGTGAGTTCAGCACCATTAGAAAAAGAGACAAAGGAAAAGAGAAGACTCAGATTTTGTATTTAGGTCTATTGGAGAGATAGCTTAATCAGAAAAACAAGGACCCTTGAAAGTGAGTACAGAGAGTGGAAAGTAGAGACATGGAATCTCAGTTCCCTTCATCATTGCTGAACATCTCCAAAGGTTTCTTAAACGTTTATTTCTTTTTCTGCAAAATTGTAAAAATTTCCTTTATTTCAAAAACTTCTCTTAAAAAAGTCAGTTCTGGGAGTCTTTGAAAGTTTAGGCCATTTAAAAATGCATATTATTAATTTTCTTGAGTTAATAGCCATTATGGTCTAGCAGTGTGTATAATATATATCAAGGGACATCTTAAAAAGCATATTATCATAAAATGCATATTTAAGGACTTTCTACCTTCATAAATTGAATTTAATAGATTATAACAACTCCAGTGGGCCCATTAGGGTCTTTGGAAAACACAGTTCAGGGCCTTGTTAAAACGTATATTCTCTTCATGCCATATCCTACTTAGGGAGTTTGCTCTAGTAGCCTAGAGCTTGAATATGTTTGTCTTGCTTAGTTAAGAAAAATAAAAATAGAAAAGTAAATTTTTTTCAGCAACATAGGAAGAAAGCAAATTTTACAATTAATTACATTGTTTTTCGCTTCAAATGACATACATAGAAAGGTGTCAATTAAAAGTAATAAGTGCCAGTAAAAGTTTTTAATGACATAGATTATTATGTATATTGAAAAAAAAAAAAACCCTCCTTTTATGTGTCCGAAAGGGTGTGTGAAGGTTTATGTGTTTCAGTTTAAGATGACATTATTAGTTGTTACTTATCAATGGATATACTTTAATGAAAAACATCCAGGATAAAATATATCCAGTGTTTTTCTTTCTTTTTTTTTTTTAAGATTTTTTAATTTATGTATTTGACAGAGAGAAAGCAAGAGAGGGAACACAAGCAGGGGGAGTGGGAGAGGGAGAAGCAGGCTCCCCACCGAGCAGGGAGCCCGATGCGGGGCTCGATCCCAGGACTCTGGGATCACGACCTGAGCCGAAGGCAGACGCTTAACAACTGAGCCACCCAGGTGCCCCTCCAGTGTTTTTCATATTATCGTCTGCAGACTGCCTATATCAGAATCTCCTGGGTGCTTAAAATCCCTGCTCCTGAGTCCCACCGTACATTTACTGGATCGGAAGTCTAGACATGTACCTTGGGAGTTTGCATGTTAATCAACTCCCTCAGAGCTTCTTGCACAATAAGTAAAATTTGAGAGCAGTGGTTATTTTAACCTATAAACCTATCCACACAAGGTAGTCAACACCTACAGTCCTATCTAGACTGAGTTCTGGGTGTACAATCTGACTGCAGAGTCATGTTAGACTCCCTAAACATTCTTCAGGGAATACTTTTTTTTGAAACCAACCCTTACCTGTACTACCCATTTTGGACCTATATAAGAAGCCACCAAGTTTTGTGGCTCTGACTCTGAGTCATTAACTCTCATTTTGTAGTAACAGCTGGGAAATTAATAAAGAGGAGAGATTTGAATGCAATTGTCCATTAGAAATCCTCTCCATTGCTAAGACTTGGGGCATTTAAAAAAAATCATTTTGACAGCTTGAGATCAAAAGGCACCACCCCAGAGGTGTCCACTCAAGACCTGTGGATGTTCAGCAATTATAAGCAGCTTGAATCTACAGCACACCACTAGCTACACCAACACAAAGCACAACAAAACAAAAACCCTCTATCGTGTTCTTTCATTCTATATTCTTCCTCAAAAATGAAAGTATAAAAAATGGAATTATATTATTTACTAATAACTCTATCTCTTAAATTAGTTCTCCCCATCTTCCCTCATTTTAGAAGGACAAACAATAGCTTTTGACCCAGGGAAAAACTGAATTTACCTGTGGCCCAGATACAAGGCTTATATGGAAGGAGAATTCATTTGCTACTGAGAAATGTCAACTCTGATGGCTGAAATAAATTTAAAACAAACGTCATGCTGAAAGTCCTTGAAAGGATTGCCTGGTTACTGGTTTCATGAACAGAAAAGTGGTTGTAACATAGAGTCATCTAGAGGTGCTTTTATGTGCTTATGAGGTTTTCTAAAAGTTAGGGACAGAAGCATCACCATTTACATCACAGCCCCTCCATTCACTGGCTTCTAAAACTTGGATCTAACAAAATGCCTCCCAGCTATGCTTAACTGCTTTGTGGGGTTGGTTCTTGATTGTTGATAAGGATCCCCAGCTGTGCTTACCTAGGAGCCCTCTGGCTAATATTCCTCCTTCTCCTGTAGAGAACCCCTGCTGGAATAGAGTTGTTAATACCATAAAAGTGCCCTATAAAATCTAGTCAAATAGTGGGCTTTCTCAGCCCCAGGTTGCAGTAAATGGAAAATGTGAAAAGTCTGAAATGAAGTACGAACATCGAGTTCTGACATGGGAGGAATAAACTGAGTAAGTAAAAAAGATAATTATCTGGAGCCTTAAAGCTTTAAACTAAATAATCTGATTCATCTAGGTTCTGGGAAGGACTCAGAAATGGTTTGCTGTTGGCCTTGCTGTAGGAGACAGATATTTATTTTAGTTTTCGGAGTTTTTAAACTTAAATTAGAAATAATTTAAATGTGCAAAAGTGCAGCATTCTTGCAGTTTTCTTTACCCATTCCTGTAGTTTTATTCCTCATTAACTGCAGCCTTACTTATCAGCAGTTTATAACATTTGAGGCAGGTAGAAACTTACATGTTCTTTCCTCTATTTCTCATACTGGCTAGACCTGACTAACAATTCAATAGTGAATCATGACCCTATCACTGTGTGAGTAATATAGGCCAGAAGATAAAGATAGTACAGTCTAAAGTAGGATTGTATGTCTGAATTATCTGAGAATGGTCCTCATCCTCCACTCCGAGTTTGCTTTTGAGATTTGGCCTTTCCCTGTTAGTTGGTTCACAGATAAGACAGTAAGAAAACAAACCATCCTCACTCCTGATAAGTAAACACTGTACTGGGATCAATTTGGGAGAACGAAACACTACTTATGAAGATTCCTAGCATTTCTTATATCTTTTCATGAATCAGACAAGAGAGTTTACTGAGTTCTGTACTAAATGCCCTAGAGGAATTTAAAAAAAAATAGGAAACAATATCCACGTATTAAGAGGCCCTAATACTGTTGGAGATTCAAACCAAACTACTTCCCGCATTTCCCTTGGCAGTCTCGATTTGTCTTCGTGCAACTATCACTTCTCAGGAGGATGATTCCCGAATCTATATCCTGCACCTGCACCTGAGTTCTTTCCTGGTCCACCCCACTGCCTCCTGGACCTATCCTCCCACATGTCTTTATTTCATTAGTTCAGTATGTCTATAGCAAAACCCTTCTTTCCTCTCACATCTGCTTCTCTTCCTGCATTTGATGTTTTCTATTTGTGGTGAAGACATCACCATCCTCCTAAGCTTCCAGACCCCAAACTTGTCATTTTTGTTAACTCATTTCTCTCTTGTCTCTTGCTTCTGTCCCATCTCATTTCTCATAGCTGCCCTTCTTTTGTATTTCCATGCTATTAACCCAAGTTCCAAATCTCTCCTCTCCCAATAACCTGTCCTACATGTCCAGTTCCATTAATCTCCGAATGTATGGTGTCAGTCTTCTGCTCAAAAAGAATCGGTGGCTCCCCAGTGGCTATAGGAGGATGTCCCGACACCCCCTAACTTGCCCTTCACAGTCTTTTACAAGTTAATCTTGTCTGACTTTCCAACTGCGTTTCTCTTGTTCAGAATCCTGTGTTTTACCCAAACCAACTAACTTGCCGGTCCCTTTACTTTTACCTTTATCTTGTTTTGAAATAGCCTCTTCCATTTCTTTGGCTCTGGATCTTGCCTAAAACATGCCACTAATTATCTTGCCAATAATTAAGTACAGAATTAAATATACACTAAAGTTTAAGAACCTGAGCTCTAGAACAGGACTGCCTGAGTTCAAACTCTGCCACTTACTAACTGTGTTGAGATACTTTATCTTGCTCTATGTCAATTTCCTCATCTAGAATGTGGGGGATATAGTAATACCTGATCCCTAGTGTCGTGGTAAGGTGAATGAGTTAAAGCTCTGAGGAATAGTACCTCATGCACATAAGATCTTCTATAAATGCTAGACATTAGTTGTGAATAAGTAACTTTTGTCTTCATTTCCAGGGTTTTACCTATTAAGAAATTCTTATACAGGTATCAGAAAGTTTAAGTAGGAATATGTGTAAATGACATAACTCTCTATTTGTGGAGATGAAAAAATATATTTCACTTATCTTTATATAAAGAACCCGTACTCAGGCATAATAAAGAAGTTATTAAGGACAATTTCAACGAACACAAAATATATAGAATAAGGTAATGAATCCCGATGTACATACCAACTGGCCTCAACTCCTGGCCAGTCTTGTTTCAGCTAGACCCCATTCTATGTTATTTTGAGGCAATCCCAGACAGTATATGCTTCATCAGTTCAGTGTGCATCTAAATGACAAGAGCTTTTCTTACATAATCATTATACCATTAACACACTTAAAATTTTAACAGTAATTTCTTTTTTTTAAAGATTTTATTTATTTATTTATTTGAGAGAGCGAGAATGAGAGAGAGAGAGAGCAATGAGAGGGGGGAGGGTCAGAGGGAGAAACAGACTCACTGCTGAGCAGGGAGCACGATGCGGGACTTGATCCTGGGACTCCAGGATCATGACCTGAGCCAAAGGCAGTCGCTCAACCAACTGAGCCACCCAGGCGCCCTAACAGTAATTTCTTAATGTCATTAGTCATTTGGTATTCAGATTTCCAATAAGATCATAAAAGATGTAACATTTCTTTAACAATTTGCGTTAGTCAGGGTCAAATAAAGCCCACACATTCCAGTTGGTTGCTGAGCTTTTGAATGTCTATTAATATGTAATATTCCTCTCTCTCTGTCATTTTATTGTTTTCATTACATTATTTGTTATAGAAGCCAAGTTGTTTGTCTTTTTTTTAATGTTTCTGTTGACTTTTATTTCTATTTAAGTTATATTATACTTTTGCTGGCTTTGAGTATTATAATTTTTGTTGTAATTTTTTTATTATGTTAATCACCACACATTACATCATTAGTTTTTGATGTAGTGTTCCATGATTCATTGTTTGCGTATAACACCCAGTGCTCCATTCAATATGTGCCCTCTTTAATACCCATCACCAGGCTAACCCATCCCCCCACCCCTCCCCTCTAGAACCCTCAGTTTGTTTCTCAGAGTCCATAGTCTCTCATGGTTCGTCTCCCCCTCTGATTCCCCCCTTCATTTTTCCCTTCCTACTATCTTCTTCTTTTTTTTTAACATATAATGTATTATTTGTTTCAGAGGTACAGGTCTGTGATTCAACAGTCTTACACAATTCACAGTACTCACCATAGCACATACTTTCCCCAATGTCTATCACCCAGCCACCCCATCCCTCCCACCCCCCACCACTCCAGCAACCCTCAGTTTGTTTCCTGAGATTGAGAATTCCTCATATCAGCGAGATCGTATGATACATGTCTTTCTCTGATTGACTTATTTTGCTCAGCATAATACCCTCCAGTTCCATCCATGTCGTTGCAAATGGCAAGATTTCATTCCTTTTGATGGCTGCATAATATTCCATTGTATATATATACCACATCTTCTTTATCTGTTCATCTGTTGATGAACATCTTTGCTCTTTCCATAGTTTGGCTATTGTGGACATTGCTGCTATAAACACTGGGGTGCACATACCCCTTCGGATCACTACATTTGTATCTTTGGGGTAAATACCCAGGAGTGCAATTGCTGGGTTGTCTGGTAGCTCTCTTTTCAACTTTTTGAGGAGCCTCCATACTGTTTTCCAGAGTGGCTGTGCCAGCTTGCATTCCCACCAACAGAAGCCAAGTTGTTTGTCTTGAAGAATTTTCCAGTCTGGATTTGCTGATTATATTTCTAGGGGGTAGTTTAATACGTTTCTATCTCCTCTGTGTTTGCTTTCAATGGTAGTTAGATCAGATTTAGGTGTAATATTTTAGGCAACACTACTTTATAAATTTTGCTGTCAGAAGCAATAAAATGTCTGGAAATTTCTGTGATGATTGCAGCTGTTGGTCATCAATACCTATATCCATTAATTTATTTAGGGTTGTAAAATATTTTAATTTTATCATTTCCTCTACATTAATTAGCTATAATATTTTTATAAGGAGGGACTTCCCCTCACCTACTCTCTGATTACCCAGTGGTATGGTTCACAAAGAAAGTCCTGATAAATGCTTGATTCTTTCCATTTTTCAAAATGAGTTGATTCTCTAGTATCTTACAATGCTTACCAAATTATGTTTATTTTATTTCATTTTTAGTATTATGAATCTGTTTTAATCCATTGTAGTTATCCTTATTGATCCTCAAATTGTCCCGTTCTTTGTCAGCCTCTTCCAGTTAGCCTCTGAGCCCCTTGACATAAACCAGGAATCTTTGACTTCTCCCTTTCTCTGTTATATCCTAACCATAGTTCAAGGTCTAACTTAATTTTCATCTCCAACGTGAAGGCTTTCTAACCACACCTGTTCACCATACTCATCTTACCCCCAAATCCCTCTGGGTCTCAATGTTGTAGACTCCTTTGTCAATTGTCAGAGGCTGGTCTTCCCCAAATAACAATGCTGAGTCTTCATATCCCCAGTCCTTGGCATAAGTCTTCACATAGAGTTGTCATGTGATTAATTTCTTTGATTACTTAATACTGCTTTACTTAAGTGGACTTATAATTACATGAATTTTCCTTAGTCAAAGTTCAATGAGTAAAACTAAACCACAAACTTTATAAAATAATATCAGCAAAACTGTTAAAGCAAAAGTAGTACAGAAAACACTCATATACCCTTTACCTCCTATGGTGGATTATTTATGTTCTCTCCCTCCACCTCTCTCTCTCTCTCTCTCTCTCTATACACAAGCACACACACACACACACACACATAAATATACATAATTTACATATATTTACATTATATATTTATACATAGTATGCATATTCATAGATTATATGCATATGTATTTTCTACATGACTTGGGAATAAGTTACTTAAACCACAGCCCTTTAACCCTAAATATTTCATTATATATTTTCTAAGAATAGGGATATTCTTATATAACCACAGTATAATTACAAGTTTCATAAACTTACATCAATTCATTGCAATTTTTTTCTTAATAAAAATAAGTAACATTTATTGGCAGTTTATTTACCGTTCACAGGGAGCAGCTCAAAATAATGCCAAGAGATTGATATTATTAGGCCAAGTTGATTGATAAGAAAACTGAAGCTCAGAAAGGCTGTGATTTTACTGATGTTAAATACTTTGCTCTTTATATCTTGCTACCTCTAATTGAGTGAGACCTCCTAGAAAAGTTTATAGAAGATTTAATGCTGAAACAAGCAAAAAAGAGACCCCTCTGGTCCTTGCATCCTAGTCAGAGAAAGAACAAGTCACTGGACTTCACAGTTGAGATCTGCCTGTGATGAATGTGGAGAGTTTCCTCCTAGATCTGTAATTCTCACTGGATCCTGTGCAGCAGCTGCAAAAGACTGAATTGTCTCTCCCAGATGAGAATAAAGTTTCATCTCCTTTCCTCATCAGCAAAATGAAATGAAATGGTGGATTTTGAGAAGGGCCTGAAATACCATTGCAAGCATTGCTATAATTCGGAAAATTTTACATTAGTACACAGATGATTTGGCAGTTTTGAGAATTCATTCTAGATGTGGCACCAGTTCCAAATCAGCCTGAGAAACTGTCATTTAAAATGCCATTATTTTACTCAAAACTCCTCCTGATGATATTTCATTCACAAGACATTTGTGGGAGACCTAATATTTGCCTCTGCCTGTGTGCATCTGAGAATGGGTAGACCAGTCAAATGATTTTGAAGAATGGGCCTATATTAACTTATCTCACATCCTGCCCATTCTCATGCCCTGCCCATGCTTTTTCCACCTCCTCAGATATTACCTTAGGCCTGGCTTCCCCGAAGAGACATCCTCTTGGTATATCACATTACCCAGGATTTATTTCTGCTCTGTTGCCTCCTTCCTTTTTAAAATCAAATGTTCTCTTTCTCTGACTGACTTATTTCACTTAGCATTATCTCTCTAGGTCCATCCAGTATCACATGATTTCACTCATATGTGGAATTTAAGAAACTATAGGAACAAAGGGGGAAAAATGAGAGAGAGAAAGAGAGAGAGAGAGAGAAAGCAAGAATCAGACTAATTATAGAGAACAAACTGATGGTTACCAGAGTGGGGAGGGGGTGGTCTGGGGGAGTGATGGGTTGGAATAGGTGATGGGGATTAGGGAGGGCACTTGTTGTGATGAGACCCAGGTGATGTATGGAAGTGTTAAATCACTATATTGTACACTTGAAACTAATATTACCCTATATGTTAACAATACTGGAATTAAAATAAAACTGAAATAAAAAAATAACAAAATTTAAAAAATGGGAATGGGGAAAAAGCAAATCGGATATTCTCCTTCCACCTCTTCCTCTCCTCAGCTAATCTGAAAATAACTTATATCTTATTATTTGTCATTCCTAATGTAGTGACCACAATTTTAAGCAAAGTGGGAAGGGCAGGATGTGGCATACCATCTTGCCAACATGGGACATTGGGACCATTTCAGTGGACACATTAGTTTACTGTTACATGTTAGTATTTATAGTACTCATGACAACAGTTCTTTGAATGTCTCCTTTGTCCCAGTACCACAAAATCAATTTCTGTGAGGCTTGGAAGTTCTGACACTACCTTAGCAAACATGAAAGACCACTGCCTAATAGTAGATTTCCCAAAGGTCTCCCTTTCTACAAAAGAGTCTTGAATTCTAGACTCTGTATGAATATCAACTGGGTGGCTTTCCTGCCAGCAATTAGCCAAGTTAACTGAGTAGACAAGACTAGGGAAACTTAATAGTGGATGATTTGAACTTATGTAAAACCATCTGTTGTTTAACCAGAATCATGCCATCGGTTAGTTAGCAAATCAAAGATAAGATCACTTGATATTTTGAACTCCAAGAATCTTCTAAATTCTTTAATTATACTAACATTTTTGTGCCTAAAATTATTCTAAGTAATGGACAGTAACATGATCTTGGAAATGGTTTGTGATACATCAGTGAGAGTGTTTCTTAAAAGAGGATCTTCTCTTCATATATGAAATTTGAACCAAATTAAATTTATAATCTGTAATTATTAATCTATCTGCATTTTTAGTTGCTAAAGGAAATTGATATAAGCTGATTCTGTAGAAGTTATTTTGTTAGATTAAGTTTTTTCTCCCCCTTGGAGAGATAACTTAATTAGGCTTATGTCACAAACGCAATTAGGTGAGTAATCTTGACTCTAATCCATTTAGATAAAGGAATTTTGAACAATTTGTGACATAAATACATTTATCAAGACAGTATTGTTGAGACTTTAAAAGCAGGGACATTGGTCTCAAAACAAAATTGTCTCAGCCTTTATCTCTGATCATCCTCATATCCTTATGAAGACTGATTTTAAAAGAATCTGGGTAAATGCACCTTACATATAGATTCTTTTATCTCCAGCAATGCAACAATACCAATTAGGTAGGTGTAGAAGTTATTTGCTTTTATCAGTTAAAAAAATTCAAGAGGTCAACCTGGCAAAGATTCATACAGCTGTAGAGACAGATGTGTGATTAGACGCAAGCTTCCCGTTTCCAAGCACCAGACTCTGTTCACTAGATCACAGTTAGAACCTTAAGCTCTGGCTTGGCAGTTTTTGAAAAATCTATCGTGTTTCTCAGTCTTTGTTTAGCTTCCAGAAACATAATCAGTGGGCACTTCTGTGTCATTATTGTCATCAATAACAACAACAAAACATTAAATTAATGATGTATATATATATTAAGATGATAAATCTTAATCACAGATATCCTTTAAGTTAGAAAAGGATATTTTACTTAGAAGAGTTCTGCTTTATAACTTCTTTTCATTAGTTAATGTATATATGTGATTAGTAAAGATACTACATACTTTTTTTTTTAATTTTCAAATTTACAACATTTAGGCAAAGGGGATTTGCTTAAAGATATTCCTTAACTTATTGATTCTTAATAGTATATAGAAAACAAGACATTTTAATGGCTTAAAGTACTGAAAAGCTGACTATATCATAAATGTATGTGGAACGTTTAAACCTTTATAATTTACAAAACAAATGTGTTTAAATTGTTTCTGATCTATAGCAAGTAGATTTACTTTCATACCAATAGACCAGAGAATAACACAAATCAAATAGTCTCTACACTAAATCTATTTTGTTAAAAGTTTGCAGTGATACATATGTGTGTGTATATATATATATATATGTTTAAACATATATATTTAAACATTATATATGTCACATATATAT
This sequence comes from Neomonachus schauinslandi, assembly GCF_002201575.2. Lineage (NCBI taxonomy): Eukaryota > Metazoa > Chordata > Mammalia > Carnivora > Phocidae > Neomonachus > Neomonachus schauinslandi. Next base: position 85,883,373 of record NC_058410.1, on the reverse strand, counting down.
AACATAAAATACATATATAGGATAGAAGGATAACTGGTAAACTATGTGCATATATAGGAAAAATCTAAATAATCCCATCAAAAAGAAAAATAAATAACAAAGAAGATGAGCAAGGCTCTAACAATAAATGCATTCTCCACCCTACCTACAGATTGATCAGAAAAGGATACAAGCCCTATGCATTTGAGGTGCTAGAATACAACTTCTGTCCAAACTGCTGGATGATGACTTAGCTATTCAGACAGAAGAGTGACCCTAAGGAAGCCAGTTTATGTGAATCCCAGTAGATAAACAAGATAGAAATAAGAGAGATAAATAAGAGAAATAAACAAGACAGAAACAAGAGCCAAAAACTTCCCAAACTTGATGAAAAATATTGATATAAGATCCAGGGAGTTCAATAGATCCCAGATAGGATAAACATAAAGAGAACCACATCTAGACACATTGTAGTCAAACTGCTGAAAACCAAAGACAAACAGTAAATTTGGAAAGCATCAGGAGAAAAACAATTCGTCATGTGCATGAAACCACAATGAGAACAATGGCTAATGTCTCTTTAGAAAAAGTGAAGACCAGAAAGCAATGGAATGACATGCTCAAAAAGAAATTGTCAATTATGAACTCTATATCCAGTGAAACTATCTTTCCCATATGAAGGCAAAAATAAGGATATTTCCAGATAACAAAAAATGAAATGAGTTCTTTGCTAGCAGACATGACCCACATGAGTTTCTAAAAGAAGTCTTTCAGGCTGAAAATCCATAGGAAGGAATGAAAAGCACTGGAAATTGTAAATATATGGGTCAATGTAAAAACTTCTGATAGATATTCATATATAGATATATAATATATAGATTACATTCTCTTAATTTAAAAGCCTATTTTTAAAGCAAAACTTTAACACTGTACTATTAGGTTTATAACATATAGCTATAACATACTTCATATATAATGTATATGACAGCAGTAGTACACAGAAAGGGGAAAGAAATGGAGCTAAATTGCAGCAAAGTTGCCATAGTTTACTGAAATTAAGTTGATGTTAACTGGAATAGATTGTGATAAATTAAAGATGCATATTGAAATGCTAGAGCAATTACTTTTTAAAAATCTTAAAAAAGACTAATACTCATAAGAGAAAACTAAAACAGTATGGTAAAAATATCTTTTGAATAAAATGAAAGCAGTAAGTAAAGAACAAAGGAATGAAAAAGATACGAGACATATAGAAATCAGATAACAAAGTGGAAACTTTTGTCTAACCTAGTGTTACAAAGGATTTCTTCTTTGTGCTACAGTTTTTTAGTTTTGCAGTTTACATTTGAGTCTAAAATCCATCCAAGTTAATTTTCATGTAGGGTGCGATTTATTGACCAAAACTCATTTTTACATGGATATCTATCATACCAAAAATTACATTAAGTGTGATCTTAGTCATATGGAAATACAAATGACCTGGTACAGTCAAAGCAACTCTGAAAACAAACAACCAGACAAAACCAGAAGGCTAATATTGCCTGATTTCAACATTTATCATAAACTATCAAGAAAGTATAGTGTTCACGTAAGGATAGAAAAATAGACCCATGGAAAAGAATAGAGTCCAGAATTAACCACATATACATGCAACTTATTTTTAAGAGAGGTACAAAAACAATTCAGCAGATAACATATAGTTTTTTTCAACAAAACTCCTGGAGCAATTAGATATTCATGTAAAAAGATAATTTTAATATATATCTCCCACATTATCCATAACATTTACATTTATCCATTTACATTTGTCTATTTATAAATAAGTAAATTCATTTGTAAACGTAGATATGACACTAAAAGGAGACTTCATAAAAGAAAAAGTTGACGTATTAGAGTTTATCAAGTCCCTATAAGATCAAAGTAATTGAGCAAATAACTTCAGATAATAGGAAGAGTTCTTTGACCCTGTGAAAGTCACCTATGTCCTCTGAGTTGGTGATTTACCATCAATAAATGGGGATGAGAATACCCACCTCGTAAGGTTATTGCTAGAATTAAACTATGTATAGCACTTGGCACAAGTCTGGCATATAATAAGGTGTATAGAACAGAAGCTAGTATATTATTGATAGTATCTATTGAAATATTAGTAATATTAATATCTATCTGCATTGTGGATAATAATGGACTAATTCAAACTCTGTAAAAGGGTTTCATTACTTACCTATTGTAGTATTTTGAATACCAAAGCACTACATTCTGTTTGGAAAACATTAACTTTTGGTATAGTTTTGAAATTAGTTTCACCAAAGATTGGGTATTAGAAAAATCTTAAATGTAATCTAATTTCCATTTATCTTCTTTCCTGTGGTTGGGATTTCATTTAACTTTGCATCAGACCAGAATGATTTATTGTATTTTCAAAGAAACCTCTAGAGAAGTTCTGTTGGCTTTGTTTTTGAATCCTTTTTGCTTTTGAACTTATCCAAACACTGGGAAACAATCTGAATGCATTTACTTTCTAACAACCTCTGATGTCAAATCAGTTTTCTTTAATTCTAGCTTAAATCTTTAATGCTGTAGTTTTTGTTTTTACTCATTTTCTTCTCAATGGAGAAAAAGGAACAGCTGGTTACTATTGTCAAATTTCTTTTGTTTGGGATTTATTAAGTATGCAACTCTTGAATATCTTTCTTTTTCCTGTCTGCATACACAACTCCCACTGGTTTTTTTGGAGGATGGTAGAATTTGCAATGGAAAGGCCTTAGAACTCACCTGTATTAACATATAACCTGATGAATTGATACCAGTTAAAATATTAATTGTCATCTAGCATTTCTTATGTATTCCTTGTGGTGAATTGCCTGATTTGTTTTATGCTCAGTTACCAGTTGGATATTATCCTTTTTCTTATAAATGATAAAAACTCTTTGCATAGTAATGATGTTAACTATTAAGCCACCATATGATACTTTTTCCCATCTTATCATTTGCCTTTTAGTTTAGTTTATAATATTTTGCCTTACAAGTTTATAATTAATATTTTGTCAAATATATTTTTCCTATTATCAATTTCTTCTTTTGGTTCCATACTTAGAGTCACCTTACTCATCATAAGCTCTGAGCTATGTTCACTTATATTTTTTCTGTCCCTTTAATATTTTTATTTTTAAGTGTAACCCATCCAGAATTAGCTTCCATGCAGGATTGCACATTTATTCCTAATGAAGTTTGTGTTGTTAATTTTATAGCATATTGTTTCAGTCTGTTGTAACATTCCACATCATGAATCTGTTGCATATATAATGATAGTGTGTAATATATCAGTGGTTCTCAACTGGAGGCAATTTTACCTTCTACGGAAAACTTGGCATTATCTAGAGACATTTTTATTTGTCAGGACTGAGGGTAGACAGGATAGGGGAGAGACCGACAACTGGACTCTAGTGAGTAGAAGCCAGTGATGAGATTAAATATCCCACAGTGTACAGGATAGCTCTCATAACAAAGATCTGTCAGTAATGTCAAGATGAAAAGACCTTAATAGGTGAGGAAGAGGGAGAAATCCATTGAGTACCATTCTCCCAGTTACGCACTCGCGGATAGTAGTATTGCCTGTGCTATATTTCTGTTTCCTACTTGAGGGACACTGGAAGAGACTTTGCGTCCCGCTTTGCAGAAATCCAGATATACATTGCATTTTTTATCATCCCTGGACTGTTTCAAAAGCAAATGAGCTGAATAGTTTTAGAGCACACGCCCCGGAGCCATGCTGCCTAAACTGAAACAGATTCTGCCGCTTAGTTGTATGACCTTGAGCAACATATATAACCTCTCTGTCTTCAGTTTCCTCATCTGTAAAATGAGAGTAATAGTCATATCCTTATCCCGGATTGCCACAGAATTACAAGATGCTTAAAGCAATGCTTGACATGTAGTAAACATTGTAGGGATTTGGTAACAATGATAGTAAAGTAAGTGACTTGGTTTTTGTGAAACTTGTTTGATCACAGTGACGTACTTGCTTTTTATATAATTATACTTTTTAAAATCCATTGCAGATTTTTTGCCAGTGATCAAATTGAAGCAGCATGTTTCTTCTTTAGCCTTCTGCCACATCTCTTTTCCTCTTGCCATGCAGCATAAACCCCATCAGATTATCAACTCTGTACTCTCTGTAGGTATATTTAACTTTTATTACCACAGTCAGGCTTGCAGATTTCCCTATAGGCACAGATCTCTTTACTATAGAGTTGCTTATTTTCTCCTCCTGTGAAAACCATTAATTTTGAATAAAGATTATATTCATTTTCAGTTACATTCTGAAAGTTAATGATGATATATCCATGGAATTAGATTTGTATCCTTGTGCTAAAAATTTCAATTCATTCTGTTAACATTGCTGAACACATTTTGTGTCACCACATAGACACCGTGTTGTTTGTTATCCCCCTTACTAGATAGATATTTTCTTCTGTGTATTTCTGAGCCTCTCAATTCTTATTTTGTTTTCTGTCCTATATGACATCCTCTGGGACAGCACTGTTCAATGAAATTTTCTGTGACATAGAAGTGTTCTGCTCTGCACAGTCCAATAGTGTAGGCACTATTGAGCCCTTGAAATGAGCCTAGGGCAATTGAAGAACTAAGTTTTAGATTTTATTTAATCTTTTTTTTATTATGTTAATCACCATACATTACATCATTAGTTTTTCATGTAGTGTTCCATGATTCATTGTTTGCATATAACACCCAGTGCTCCATTCAGTACGTGCCCTCTTAATACCCATCACCAGGCTGACCCATCCCCCCACCCTCCTCCCCTCTAGAACGCTCAGTTTCTTTCTCAGAGTCCATAGTCTCTCATGGTTCCTCTCCCCCTCCAATATCCCCCCCTTCATTTTTCCCTTCCTGCTATCTTCTTCTTCTTTTTTTTTTTTTTTAACATATACTATATTATCTGTTTCAGAGGTACAGGGCTGTGATTCAACAGTCTTACACAATTCACAGCACTCACCATAGCACATACCCTCCCCAATGTCTATCACCCAGCCACCCCATCCCTCCCACCCCCCACCACTCCAGCAACTCTCACTTTGTTTCCTGAGATTAAGAATTCCTCATATCAGTGAGGTCATATGATACATGTCTTTCTCTGACTGACTTATTTCGCTCAGCATAATACCCTCCAGTTCCATCCACGTCATTGCAAATGGCAAGATTTCATTCCTTATGATGGCTGCATAATATTCCATTGTGTGTATATATATATATATATATATATATATATATATATACCACATCTTCTTTATCCATTCATCTGTCGATGGACATCTTTGCTCTTTCCATAGTTTGGCTATTGTGGATATTGCTGCTATAAACACTGGAATGCACGTACCCCTTCGGATCACTACATTTGTATCTTTGGGGTAAATACCCAGTAGTGTAATTGCTAGATCATATGGTAGCTCTCTTCTCAACTTTTTAAGGAACCTCCATACTGTTTTCCAGAGTGGCTGCACCAGCTTGCATTCCCACCAACAGTGTAGGAGGGTTCCCCTTTCTCTGCATCCCTGCCAACATCTGTCGTTTCCTGATTTGTTAATTTTAGCCATTCTGACTGGTGTGAGGTGGTATCTCACTGAGGTTTTGATTTGGATTTCCCTGATGCCAAGCGATGTTGAGCACTTTTTCATGTGTCTGTTGGCCATTTGGATGTCTTCTTTGGAAAAATGTCTGTTCATGTCTTCTGCCCATTTCTTGATTGGATCATTTGTTCTTTGGGTGTTGAGTTTGATAAGTTCTTTATAGATTTTGGATACTAGCCCTTTATCTGATATGTCATTTGCATTTCGGTTGTCTTTTCGTTTTGTTGATGGTTTCCTTTGCTGTGCAAAAGCGTTTTATCTTGATGAGGTCCCAATAGTTCATTTTGGCCTTGCTTCCCTTGCCTTTGGCACTGTTTCTAGGAAGAAGTTGCTGCGGCTGAGGTCCAAGAGGTTGCTGCCTGTGTTCTCCTTTAGGATTTTGATGGACTCCTGTCTCACATTTAGGTCTTTCAACCATTTTGAGTTTATTTTTGTGTGTGGTGTAAGGAAATGGTCCACTTTCATTCTTCTGCATGTGGCTGTCCAATTTTCTCAACACCATTTGTTGAAGAGACTGTCTTTTTCCATTGGACATTCTTTCTTGCTTTGTTGAAGATTAGTTGATCATAGAGTTGAGGGTCCATTTCTGGGCTCTCTATTCTGTTCCATTGATCTATGTCTGTTTTTGTGCCAGTACCGTACTGTCTTGATGATGACAGCTTTGTAATAGAACTTGAAGTCCGGAATTGTGATGCCACCAGCTTTGCTTTTCTTTTTCAACATTCCTCTGGCTATGCAGGGTCTTTTCTGGTTCCATACAAATTTTAGGATTATTTGTTCCATTTCTTTGAAAAAAGTGGATGGTATTTTGATAGGGATTGCATTCAATGTGTAGATTGCTCTAGGTAGCATTAACATCTTCACGATATTTGTTCTTCCAATCCATGAGCATGGAACGTTTTTCCATTTCTTTGTGTCTTCCTCAGTTTCTTTCATGAGTATTTTATAGTTTTCTGAGTACAGATTCTTTGCCTCTTTGGTTAGATTTATTCCTAGATATCTTATGGTTTTGGGTGCAGTTGTAAATGGGATCAACTCCTTAATTTCTCTTTCTTCTGTCTTGTTGTTGGTGTATAGGAATGCTACTGATTTCTGTGCACTGCTTTTATATCCTGCCACTTTACTGAATTCCTGTATGAGTTCTAGCAGTTTTGGGGTGGAGTCTTTTGGGTTTTCCACATAAAGTATCATATCATCTGCAACAAGTGGGAGTTTGACTTCTTCTTTGCCAATTTGGTTGCCTTTTATTTATTTTTGTTGTCTGATTGTTGTGCCTAGGACTTCTATTACTATGTTGAATAGCAGTGGTGATAGTGGACATCCCTGCCATGTTCCTGCCCTTAGGGGGAAAGCTCTCAGTTTTTCCCCATTGAGAAGGATATTCGCTATGGGTTTTTCATAGATGGCTTTTATGATATTGAGGTATGTACCCTCTATGCCTATACTCTGAAGAGTTTTGATCAAAAAAGGATGCTGTACTTTGTCAAATGCTTTTTCTGCATCTATTGAGAGGATCATATGGTTCTTGTTCTTTCTTTTATGAATGTATTGTATCACATTGATTGATTTGCGGATGTTGAACCAACCTTGCAACCCAGGGATAAATCCTACTTGGTCGTGGTGAATAATCCTTTTAATGTACTGTTGGATCCTATTGGCTAGTATTTTGGTGAGAATTTTTGCATCCATGTTCATCAGGGATATTGGTCTGTAATTCTCCTTTTTGATGGGGTCTTTGTCTGGTTTTGGGATCAAGGCAATGCTGGCCTCATAAAATGAGTTTGGAGGTTTTCCTTCCCTTTCTATTTTTTGGAACAGTTTCAGAAGAATAGGTATTAATGCTTCTTTAAATGTTTTGTAGAATTCCCTTGGGAAGCCATCTGGCCCTGGGCTTTTGTTTTTTGGGAGATTTTTGATGACTGCTTCCATTTTCTTAATGGTTATAGGTCTGTTTGGGTTTTCTATTTCTTCCTGGTTCAGTTTTGGTAGTTGATACATCTCTAGGAATGCATCCATTTCTTCCAGATTATCTAATTTGCTGGCGTATAGTTGCTCAGAATATGTTCTTGTAATTGTTTGTATTTCTTTGGTATTAGTTGTGATCTCTCCTCTTTCGTTCATGATTTTATTTATTTGGGTCATTTCTCTTTTCTTTTTGATAAGTGTGGCCAGGGGTTTATCAATCTTGTTAATTCTTTCAAAGAACCAGCTCCTAGTTTCGTTGATCTGTTCTACTGTTCTTTTGGTTTCTATTTCATTGATTTCTGCTCAGATCTTTATTATTTCTCTTCTCCTGCTGGGTTTAGGCTTTACTTGCTGTTCTTTCTCCAGCTCCTTTAGGTGTAGGGTTAGGTTGTGTATTTGAGACCTTTCTTGTTTCTTGAGAAAGGCTTGTATTGCTATATACTTTCCTCTTAGGACTGCCTTTGCTGCATCCCAAAGATTTTGAAGAGTTGTGTTTTCATTTTCATTTGTTTCCATGAATTTTTTTAATTCTTCTTTAATTTCCTGGTTGACCCTTTCATTCTTTAGTAGGATGCTCTTTAGCCTCCATGTATTTGAGTTCTTTCTGACTTTCCTCTTGTGATTGAGTTCTAGTTTCAAAGCATTGTGGTCCGAAAATATGCAGGGAATGATCCCAATCTTTTGGTACCGGTTGAGACCTGATTTGTGACCTAGGATGTGATCTACTCTGGAGAATGTTCCATGGGCACTAGAGAAGAATGTGTATTCTGTTGCTTTGGGATGGAATGTTCTGAATATATCTGTGAAGTCCATTTGGTCCAGTGAGTCATTTAAGGTCTTTATTTCTTTGTTGATCCTTTGCTTAGATGATCTGTCCATTTCAGTGAGGGGGTGTTAAAAACCTCCACTATTATTGTATTGTTGTTGATGTGTTTCTTTCCTTTTGTTATTAATTGGCTGCTCCCATGTTAGGGGCATAGATATTTACAATTGTTAGATCTTCTTGTTGGATAGACCCTTTAAGTATGATATAGTGTCCTTCCTCACCTCTTATTATAGTCTTTGATTTAAAATCTAATTGGTCTGATATAAGGATTGCCACCCCAGCTTTCTTTTGGTGTCCATTAGCATTGTAAATGGTTTTCCACCCCCTCACTTTCAATCTGGGGGTGTCTTTGGGTCTAAAATGAGTCTCTTGCAGACAGCATATCAATGGGTCTTATTTTTTTATCCAATCTGATAGCCTTTGTCTTTTGATTGGGGCATTAGCCCATTTACATTCAGGGCAACTATTGGAAGATATGAATTTAGTGTCATTGTATTGCCTGTAAGGTGACTGTTATTGTATATTGTCTGTGTTCCTTTCTGGTCTATGTTGCTTTTAGGCTCTCTCTTTGCTTAGAGGACCCCTTTCAATATTTATTGTAGGGCTGGTTTTGTGTTTGCAAATTCCTTTAGTTTTTGTTTGTCCTGGAAGCTTTTTATCTCTCCTTCTATTTTCAATGACAGCCTAGCTGGATATAGTATTCTTGGCTGCATATTTTTCTCATTTAGTGCTCTGAATATATCCTGCCAGTCCTTTCTGGCCTGCCAGGTCTCTGTGGATAGGTCTGTTGCCAATCTAATGTTTCTACCATTGTAGGTTACAGATCTCTTCTCCCGATCTGCTTTCAGGATTTTCTCTTTGTCTCTGAGACTCGTAAGTTTTACTAGTAGATGTCGGGGTGTTGACCTATTTTTATTGATTTTGAGGGGGGTTCTCTGTGCCTCCTGGATTTTGATGCCTGTTTCCTTCCTCTAGTGCCACACACTAGATTTTGGGTGTATTTTTGTCTGTTATAAGAAAGTCCCTCCCAAAATTTTAAAGAGAGAAAAACTTCTATATGTACAAAAAAAAGGGTAAATATGATGAAGGGATGGAATATGATTGTAAAGATGAAAATTATAAAAGATTTTATAAAAGGAATTGATAAGATAAGAAGTTGGTTGAAAAAAGAAAGAAGAGGATTTAAAAAAAAAAAAGAGAGAATGTGATCAGGCAGAAGACTAGAACAAAGCCATACACTAGAGATTTAGGGTATATTTTAGTCTGTTAGAAGAAACTGTATCCCAAAATTTTAAAGAGAGAACAACTTATATATATATACCAAAAATAAGGTTAACTACTATGAAGGGATAGAATATGACTCTAAAAATGAAAAAGATTTTTTTAAAAAAGGGATTGATAAGATGTTGGTTGAAAAAGAGAAAAAGAAAAATTAAAAAAAAAGAAAATTTAAAAAATTAACTTTGAAGGACTAAAGAATCATGGGGAAAAGCCATGAATTTTATGTGCGGTATTCCCCTAGCGCTGGAGTTCTGCCATTCTCATTGATGGGTAAACTTGGTTTTGGCTGGCTGTTCTCGCTGATCTTCTGGGGGAGGGGTCTGTTGCCGTGGTTCCCAAACGTCTTTGCCGGAGGCGGAATTGCCCCGCCCTTGCCAGTCTGGGCTAAGTAATCTGCTCAGGTTTGCCCTCAGGAGCTTTTGTTCCCTGCAAGCTTTCAGTACAGCTTTGGAGGATGAGAGTGAAAATGGCAGCCTCCCAATCTCCGCCGCGGAGGAGCCGAGAACTCGGGGCCCCGCTTCTCAGTGAGCCCCCAGAGAAAAGCCGTCAGTCACTCCCGTCTCCCCGGTCTCCGGTCGCACTCCGTGCTCACCCGGCCTGTGACCGCGCGTTTCTATCTCTGGCACCCGACCCCGGGTGGAGTCTCCAAACCCAGCAGATCCCTGTGGTGCACTCCCTTGCCGCTCCTCCCAGGGGAGGAAGGGGAGTCTCCCCGGATCTGCCGCTTGTTGGGTCCCTGCTGGAGAAGCAGTGGCCTGACTGTGCCGTGGATCACGGTTTATGGCAACCCCGAGCTGAGAGCCCATGCCTCGGCTCCGTCTCTGCAGGTGGCTTCCCCAATCCGATACCTGGGATCTCTGCCGCACACAGGCACCCCTGGTCGTTCTGTGACCCCAAGGGTCCTGAGACCACACTGTCCCCACGAGGTTTCCACCCCCCACTTAGCCACTAGAGTGACGTCCCTCAGCCGAGCAGACTTCTAAAAGTTCCGATTTTGTGCTCCACGGCTCTATCACTTGCCAGTAGCGGCTGACGGAGGCCCCCTCCCCCGCCGACTATCCTCCCGAATATCGCCTCGGATTCACTTCTCCGCACGTCCTACCTTCCAGAAGGTGGTCGCTTTTCTGTTCAGAGAGTTGCTGCTATTCTTCTCTTCGATCTCCTGTTGTATTCGTAGGTGTTCAGAATGGTTTGATCCCTATCCAGCTGAATTCCTGGGACCAGACGAAATTTAGGTCTCCTACTCCTCCACCATCTAGCTCCTCCCCTGATTTTATTTAATCTTAATTAATTTAAATGTAAATAGCCACGTGTGGCTGGTGGCTACCACATTGAACAGCATAGCTCTAGAGTTTCCTTGCCCTTCCATTTTCAGTTTAAAATTTTCAGCTTTATTCTAACTTGAACCTATTTCACTGAATGTGTTTGTATACACTTTTGTTTATCCTCGTATTATATATATTTCTTATATTCCAGTATTAAGTTTTTTTACTTCATATCCTGTGTTTTCAATAGTATAATAATACATAGTGTTAGATGATATAATAATAATACATAGTCTTAGATGATTTCAATATTGTAATAATACATAGTCTTGGATGAATACAAAGTCTTAGATGTAATAATACAGAGTATTATTGTTAGTATTAATGTATTTCTCATAAAGTCAGATGCTTTTCTTTAGGTTTTTTTTTTTTGCATATAAAAATAATAGTGTTCATTGTAAGAAAAAAATGAAGGAAGAGGAACAACAGAATAAAGAAGAGGATAAAAATCATCCTAGGGGCACAAAGCAGAGATTACTACAAATACTATTACATACATGCATATACACACACACTGTGTTACATGATAGACCTGGCAACTTGGATGAGTTCTTTATATGCATAATATATTCTTTTATTTTTAGACATTTTACTGATTATAGAGCTAAGATATATTTATTGTTTTAAAAAATTGAAAAAGAAGAACATAGTGAAGGAAAAAAAAATCACCCATAATCACAGAATCCATAGATTAACCACTTCTATTGTTCTGGTTTGTCTTCTTCCAGTATTGTTTCTAAGACCCATAGTAGGTGGATACATAAGTTGGTAGGTAAGTAGGTAGGTAGATGCATAGGTAAACAGATATTTGATTGTTTTGAATAATGTTAGACATGTGCAGCATTTGCCAATAAAAGTATACATCTTTCAGATGATAATCAAAAATATATGTCATTATGGGTATGTATCATAAACAATTGGTATAAATGGTCATTTTGAACATTTGTAGTTTTAAAGTTAAAAAAAAGGTATTTGTTAACATTTATTCATTGAGTTTGTCAATCCCTTAATTGTATCTTACTTTTTACATCGTAAGGATTTTCCTGTAGTATAAAGTAAAATTCATAAAAATGATTTTAATGGTTGCATTATATAGCATTATATTTATATACCATAATTTATTTAATCAGTTCCCTATTATTGGACCTTTAGGATATGTCTCTTTTTTACTGCTATAAATAGCATTGCACTCTACAATTTAGTGCCTAAAACTTTTCATCTCTGATTATTTCCCTAGGATACATTCTTGGAAGCAGAATTACTGGACCAAATTAAATGAACAGATTTAAGACTCTTGATATATATTGCCAAATTGCCCTCCAGAAAGTTCTTTGTTGCTTATAGAAGAAAATAAATAATCCTTGTTCTATTTCTACCATTTAATCATTTTTATACAGATTTTCTTTGAACCTTTAAACTTCTCTTTGGTTTTAGGACTCAGAATTGTTTTTTAATAAATGTTTCTTTCAAGGGATTAGCAAAGTAATCACATTGTTATAAATGCCCCGACAATGTAACGCTCTTGTTTTTTCTTAGTACAGGTTCTCAGGCTATAACATTTTTCATTGTATAAATTGTTTCTTTCTAGGGTGAACGAGGAGAAAAAGGAGATCCAGGCCTGGCTGGCATTAATGGACAAAATGTAAGCCTAACATTTTTTTTCTAATATTCTGTTTACATTTTGCCACGGAAATATGTTGACTGTCTAAGGGTATTAAGACTTTACTATCCATGGAAGAACTAACCACAATCAAGGCAAAATCAAGAATCAAGGCATTTAAAAAATTTTTTTAATTATTTATTTATTTATTTGCAACAGAGAAAGAGCACAAGCAGGGAGGAGGGTCAGAGGCAGAGGGAGAAGCAGACTCCCCACTGAGCAGGAAACCTGATGTGGGGCTTGATCCCAAGACCCCAGGATCATGATCTGAGCTGAAGGCAGCCACTTAACTGACTGAGCCACCCAAGCACCCCTCAAGGCAGTTTTTTAAATGGCTCGGTGTTTTTATTGTCATTATGGGTCATTCCTTGGGTTTACATATTTCATATTGTGTCATCCTTAACAGCGCTTTCTTTTTTGTTCTTTCTGGATTGAATTTTTTTCTGGTCTTCCTCTTTTTTCTTCTTACATACATTCTCATGTGGTCTGTGTTCTTATCCAGGGTCGCTCTTCATCTTATACCAAAGTTCCATCTACTGAAGGATCTGCATGGGTGGGATTGCAGTGATGAAAAGAAGGGGAGAAGAGGAGGGGAGACTTAAATTTCTGTGTTTCTGCCCTTCCACTGCACCAGGTCATCAGCCTCAGGGCTACTATTACCTGTAACATCCTGATGTCCTAGCATCTCCTCTTTTTATCTTAGGATGACCATCCCCACCCCTACCCCTATCCCCTGAGCTTCACTTTGATTCTTAGGATGAAACTTGAAAATTATCCCAAATCTGGGTTGTTCTCTGAAATATAGACTAATTTTCTGGTCATCAAAATCACCATTTACTATAGATACACTAACTTTACTGGGGAAAGTGACCACCATGAGAATTACTCTTTCCCATAGTTTTCTTTTTCACTTGCATAAAAATGTTTTAGAAAAGTTCTGAAGTGCTGCACTACACTACTTGCTTTATGAATGAAAGAAAAAAGGAAACTAGATTTGGTCCCCTAATGCCTTAGAGGCATTATGAAACCCATCTTGTATGCAGCAGATCACTACAGTGAGGAGGAAAGCTGATCATTACAGTCCCTGGGGCTTGTGGACAAAGAGGGACACCTGAGTGTGGGGAGGGGGTTTCTCCAAAAGAGAAATACCCCAGTAATTAACCCTGTAGTCAACACTGGATTGAGGTCCTGACCCCTCACAGATTTACTCTCTTGTTACTTCCGGAGAAGCCCCATTTATATATTTAATATGACCCTCATTCTTATTCCTTTCCCCTTTGAAGTGATTTTTCTCTAAAAAGGATGGGAACTGGTACCTAGGGCTTGTAGCTAGAGGAATCTCTGCATCTTCTCTAGCTCTTTACAATGCCTTAAGACATTGGCTGCCACAATTGTTGGTGCCTACACTTAAACAGAGCATCTGATTCATTTCCCATCCCCACCAGGGGAGGCACCTGGTATCATAGCAAGAGTTCTGGAATGGAAAGCCAGAGCCCACTGTGTCCCACTTCTGTCACTAGCTGAGAAAATCACTTCTATGTCTGTAAAGGATGGCCTTAGAGTCTAGTCTAAGGTCCCCATCACTATGGTGTCCTATAATTTTATACAAAGAGATTATTAAGATTACAAACTTGAAAAGCATCCATTCAGGTTTTTGGAATTCCTGCTACAGGTAAGGAGATATAGAAATAACAAAGCAGATTACAGCTGGAGCCAGAGTATGGAAGGTGCTGTATATAAGGATGTTTGCCCTCCTTCCTCTGACAGAGGGAAGACATCCTCCAAGCTGTGTTTAAATGAAGATTAGTTTGACTGTGTGTTCTATAAAATGGATAAAATTTAGGCCTCTGCCTATGGTTTGTTTTTTCCATCATACTCCTCACAAGAGCAAAGGCCATTTCTTGGAATCCTTAGTACTTAGTGAATATTTTCAGAGTAAGTTCCCAATAATTATTTGCCAAGTTTTAATTTTAAAAACTGAGAAAGTATTATAATAGTTTAAAATAGATGTAATTAGAGCCTAAAGTAGGATAACAGAGATGGAAGGGAGTACATAGATAGTGATATTATAGTGGTAAAATATATACTAGATAGCATTGAAAACTCAAAAATAGCTCAAGAATTTGACCATTCATTATGGGAAGGATGTTAACTTGTGAAAAACAGAGGAGTGTTGAAGGAAATTAATGATAGTGTTACAAAAGATAACCAAACTGCATGTATGTGGGCTCCCTGAGATAGAGGAACAAAACGAAGATTTTTAGAAGTTCATTAAGATAACAATGGAGGGGCACTCGGCTGGCTCAGTGGGTTAAGTGTCTGCCTTCGGCTCAGGTCATGAACCCTGTGTCCTGGGATGGAGCCCTGCTTCATTGTCAGCTACCTGCTCAGCAGGGGAATCTGCTTTTTCTCTCTGTCTGCTCCTCTCCCCTGCTTATGCTCTCTCTCACTTTCTCTCTCTCTCTCTCAAATAAATAATCTTAAAAAAAGATAACTTTGTAACTGAAATAGAGAGGGATTTATCCAAACACCTGAATAAAACTGGAGATTTGAGGGGTTGGACTCTGAAATCTACTTACATTAACTTAGAGATTTGGAAATTTTTCTTATGGCATCTTCAAGTAAGGTGGTTTGGCTTTTTAGAAGTAATCAGTTGATAAACAGATATATGTGAGTGCCTACTACATGCCCAGATGTTCCAGCAGCCATTATAGGAGTTCCAAATCCGAATAAGACCAACCTGTTAGGAGTGCACATAGTGTAGTGGGCAGTGTGACCTTTCCTCTTGGAGAGGATCTTGGAAGAGTTCTTTGCATGCCCCCAATCACAGGGCTGTCATTTCTTTAGCACCATCATTGTTTAATGTAGCTCATTAGGTACATCATAAAGCAGGACAAAGCACATTAACTTTTCTCACTTGGTTACTTAATTAATATGTAGATGATATTATTTTCCTTTCCTCAGTTTTGCCAAAGATATTCAGGGGTCATGACTAAGGAGAAATAAGAAAAAGTAATGAAAATTCTCCTTTTCCTCCCTCTATCACTAAGAATAAAGAATCAAATGCTCTGCTATTACATCATTAGTGTTGGTGTTATTAATAATGTGTTATCATTCATACACTGTTTTCACAAGGAATTTGAAATTTGATCCTTACTCTAGCTTTATGGGCTAGCTAGGGCAGGGGGTTATAACATCTCCATTTTCAGAGGCAAGAAATAAAGGGTTGGGAAATTAAGCGACTTTTTTTTTTTTTAGAAAATGGTAAAATCAGCTTTTCACCCTACATGTTTGGCTGAAAAGTCTCTTATTTCCCCATTAAATCATGCCCACTTGTCATTCCTTATTTTTCAGTGCTAAAATAAACTGAATGTGCAAATTAAAATCATTCAGCATTTATGACAGTTCACTCTGACTTTCAATAAGCACAGGTACACATTCTTAGGGAATGAAGGGCATTATAATAGCGATTTCAATTTGAATTAAAGTCAAGCTATGATGGAGAGTCTAACTTCAGAAACATTCTGTTGGAATGCACAGTGAATAAACTTAATGGGCCAGCTCATTCCAGCTACTTTCCAAGTCAATGAAAATTGTAAGAATTTAATATTCCTACAAAATGAATTCAAAAGCCCTTTTTAATGGTCTTTATTCTTGCATATTACAAATATCTTGATGTAAATGTATCCTTTGATAATTTCTTCTGTGCCAGCTATTTCAAAAAATGGGCAAGCTCACTTTGGAAAATGTAAACCTGATTTACAGGGAAATATTCAGCAGTTCAGTCTTTCTCAGTGGGACACTATTGTCATTTTGGGTAAGACAGTTCTTTGTTATGTGGGACTGTCTTGCAAGAGCAGAATGGTTAGCATCCCAAAGGCTCACCAACTAATGTAGCAGCTCTTAATCATTAGGACAAAAAATATATATATATATTGGTCTGATATCTTTCTAAATGCATCCTTGGTAGTGTATATGTGTGTGTAAACTTTGGATTGATCTTCAAGGTATTAGAGTATTGGACTAAAATTATTAGACTAAATACATGCTCCTATTTCCCTTATAGTTTAAATAATGCATACCAAACATTAAAATTGTCAAAAATTTGAATTGCTAAAATTTAGCTTTCAAAATACAAGACCTCAATTTTACACACTTTTGAGTTTATAATTAAATGATTTTGGTTGTGACCTACTGTGAGATATATTCAACAAATGCATCTTATAACAGACTTGAGAGGGTGTCTTATAAAGTTGTTAATGTACCCTTTAAAGCCAGACTTTCTGGGCTCAGATCCCAGCTCTGCCACTCCCTACTTTGCATACTACTTGGAACATGACTTACTCCCTCTGTGCCTCACTTTTTTTTTTTTTCATTTGCACAATGGGATGATAATATTAATAACACTTCAGGGCTTTTTTGTCTGTCTGTGTTTGAGGGTGAACAGGGTTATCATGCATAAAGCATTTAGAACAGTGTCTCGCATACAGTAAGAACTATATAAACATTTACTATTATTTGAAGCTGGGTTAAATAGAACACATTTATCTCTAATAAAAATAACATTTCATTTGTTTGTTTTTTTAATGGGGTTGTATAATCTTAGAAAAGTTGATTTCAATCACTGAGTTTAGACTCTTCCTCTGCATCTTTATTATTGTCTATCAAACATCCCTTATCAGAATTACAGCATCTGATGTTTCTAAAATAATCATGTTAATCTCCTTATACCAGTGTAATCTTTATTATTAAATACAAATATACTGGAATCACAAAGCTGAGCTATCAGCTGGCAACAGTTTATGCCATCGCTAGGAACAAGATACAGTCAATGGGAAGAGGAGGTGAAGAATTAATTGATGGGTTAAATTTTTTGAACAAATATTTTGTATCTTCTGATTTTTAAAGATGCTACATACCATGAGGAGTAGATCTTCCAACAAAATTAATTTCATAGTCCGCCTGCTTTTATAGTTCTAGATATAATACTGTTCTTCAGCTTTCATCTTGCCTTTAGATAAGAGTTCCTATCTCCACATAACATACAGAGTCAACTACTGTGCTTTTGAGAATCTTTATATACATGAATTTTATTGAGAACCTTGATAATGGATTCCCATCTTATTCAATATTGAATTCATAGTCTGTTCCATTTGATTCTTTATGCTTTATGGTGAATGCAGCATCTTTTTCTCCCCAGTACTCAATAACCATTGATAGCAGCACCAGTGTGACATGAGGAGAAAAATTGCACTTGAGAAAAGCATTACTGATCTGTTTCTCAGAGCCTATTATGATGCCATGGCCTTAAAAACATTGTACTTTGTCACAAGAGGACATGAGTTACATGGGCCCACTTCAATGACCATAAAAGTAGAAGCTTGATGAATGCAGTACTTCTCAATTGCATTTTATCGTATGTGAGTTAAAAGCACAGTGGTTCCATATCCATCAAACTGAGTACAAACCTGAACAGAATGAACTATTAATTATCCCTTAAACTTGGACTTGAAAAGTAAAGGCAACATTTATTAAGTACCTACCATGTACTGAGTGTTTTTATAACCTATGATTCTCAGAGCAACCCTTCAAGATAACTATTATTTATACCTATTTTATAGGGAAGCTTGAACATCTTAGGATTTTGCATAAAATGCTACTCTTTTCCTGACTCTCCTGAACTCCACATTCCTGAATATTGAGTACCTCCAGTAGATTTAGGCCTCTCTGGGAACTGTTCCCTTCACACTTGCTATATGCTTCCATAATAGCACTCAATATTCACATCAGCTTATATTTGGTTGCGTTATTACCCCACTGCTTCCTGAGCATGGTTGATTGAACCAAGGATGGTTAGCTGATTCATTTGCCAATAACTCCTTCCCAGAAGTTGCAGTTAGGGTTAGTTCGTCAGGCAAGAATATTGGGAAAAATTTTAATGTATTATTTTATACCTAGAAATAATATTTGTATAACATATAATGTGTGATGATTATGAATCATAGTAATAACTGGAACACCAGTGTACCTAGAACTCAGTGTAACTCCATGCCCCACCCCAGAGTTAACCATTTTCCTGAATGTTGTGTTTAATGTTGCCTTTTAAAAAAATAACATTTGCAGATCCGTATGTTCATAGAATACAGAGTTTAGTCTTATATATTTGTAGATATTCAATAATATTTGTTGAATAAATGGGTACTTGGTGTCTTTCTCAGCCATTTCTTCTTCATGTGTCTTTCTCTGGATAGTGTTATACCAGGAAGCAGAAAGAAAACCTCTTTTTTAATAAACTTCTCAGTCCAGTAAATGGTACAACGTCCTATCACTTACTTAAGCCTTGGCACCTCCTTTGCTTTGCCCCCTCTTCCAACATATCTGCATGTCCTTCTTCCCAGTATGTGCAGCCTCTGATCACTGCTCTCCATCTCCAGTGTCACCCCCCTACCTCAGCCACCCTGCGCTCTTGCCTGGAACGCTGCTTCCACAATCTATTGCCTACAATCTATTTTCACATTGTGGCCAAAGTGGTATCTTTTGAAAAAAGTCACATCATGTCATTTCTCTGCTTGAAACATTTAAGTAGTTTCCCCATCCCACTTAGAACAAAACCTATCCTCCTTGCTATGGCCTGCAATTCTCTATGTGCATTGACCTCTGTCTAAACTTGACTTGATCTCCTGTTCCTTGTCTGCATGCTCATGACATTCTGTTCACCCTGGAGGCTTTGGTGCTTGCTGTGCCTTTTAACTTCAGTACGTTCCCCCTGGATCATCGCATGGCTGGATCCTTTAAAACAACAAATGTCCCCTCCACACAGAAGCTTTTTCTGATCACCCCAACTGAAATAGTAGCTCTCTCCCTCTCACTCATCACATTCAGCCTGTTGTCCTGTTTATCAGCAGTCACCCTCCTCTCATAACATGAGTTCCCTGAGGGCAGGAATCTTGACCCTGTTAGGGAAAAACTATTCTCACACTTATTAAAATGGTAAGGAGGACTTTTTGTTCACACCTATTGGAATAGGGGTATTGCAGTAGAGGTGAGAAATTGAGCTCAACTCCAAATACAACAAAGACAGGTGGGAGATTTATAGCCAACAGAGTGATGGGCTCAGTGAATGAAAAATTATTAAGAGCAGAACTAAAGGGTAGGAGGATTCTTGAAAAAACTGACTTAATAGGATTCTTGCTAAAGGCAGGCCAAACACTTACACATCAGAGGTGGGGGATGAGGAACTTGATCTGATATCAAGAGTGGGGGATTCTTTCTAAACTGACTGAGCAAGATTCTGGCTAAAACTGGGCTAAGCAGGCCAAAGACAGAACAGGACAGAGGACAAGGTTGAGGCTTAGTCGAAAAGAGGACTCAGAAGAGTCTGACTAAAGTTTGATCAAGGAGAGTCTTTGTCAACTTCTTGTTTTTGTACTTCTAAGTCGCACTATCCAGTAGAAATAGAATCTATTTAATATAATACTTATACAGTATATTTCTAAATATGATATAATTTCAAGACAAATATAAATATATTTTCCAGTAGCCATATTAAAAAAGTAAAAAACAGGTGAAACTAATTTTAATATATTAAATATATCCAACATATTATCATTTGAATATATAATCACTATAAAAATAATTAATGAGCTATTTTACATTTTTTGTACTAAATATTGAAAAATCCATGTTTCACACTCACAGCACAGCTCAATTCAGACTAGTCTCATTTTGCTTATTCAGGAAGGAAAGGCTATTTCAAATAAAAAGAGAATATCACATCTCAAATATAATTTACTTTTTCACTCATCCTTTTTCTATAAATACTCCAAGGTAACAATGGAAGACCCATAGCTATGAGTTTTATCCTGAAAGGTATTTCTACAATTGTGAAGTGTTTTTTGCCAATCAGGTGCTGTTTTCATCTGTTAAGTCTTTTTTTCTTAAGATGTAAGACTGCAGTTTTCACATAACCTCTGGAACAAGATTATTTTAAGTATCCAGTTTTCCTTCATTTCTTGAAATTCTTCATGGGCTTCTATATTAAGTAGTTAAAGCTGATGGCATTTGACCTTATTTATTGACTACAAAATGTCAGTTCAGCGAGAGATGGATCCCTCAGCCAAGAGAAGTAAGACGTCTAGATATACTGTGCATTGTATGGCTTCAGTATATTTCTTTTTTCCATTATTGTTCTTCCCTCATCCAATGTGTTAAATCAAGGATGAAGGAAGATATTTTTTTTTTCTATTCACCACACAGTCAGGATGTGTCTATCTAACTTTCTTTCTGTTTACACTGTGAAAACCTTCAACTGTAGAACTCCAGTGAAATCTATCGTGGTCTCCCTGAGAGCTGTCATTTCTGAGTCTGATCAACCAAATACCCACTGAAACACCCAAGAGCCCAGAAAACTCATGAACATATTTATCTGATACTTTGTCTATGTCTTATATGGTTTCATTTAATATCTTTATAAATTCAGGTTTAAAAAAAGTAGGAATTAGAGAACTAAAACATACTTTAAAACAGGAAAGAGACAACATTGTAGCTTCAGGCTGTGAGTGATAGGGAAAGAATATGTCCTTCATTTATCTTTCCCCCACAATTAGATTACTTGATAGAAACATAAAAATGTTTTTTATTTAATTCTTGAATTTTTTTGGCAAGCTTTATAAAGGCCAAATCAATGCTAAATCAAAGATATTTACAACATCCACAAATTTAA
Source organism: Neomonachus schauinslandi (assembly GCF_002201575.2). Taxonomy (NCBI): domain Eukaryota; kingdom Metazoa; phylum Chordata; class Mammalia; order Carnivora; family Phocidae; genus Neomonachus; species Neomonachus schauinslandi. Next base: position 85,861,967 of record NC_058410.1, on the reverse strand, counting down.
TCCAAAGTGGATACTTAAAAGCTCATATAGATCTAAATGATGTTCTTCCAGATGGTGAATTAATGTAATTTTAGCAGGAAGCGAAGTTGCACAAATATGCAGTATTCAGGACTCACGCTGATTTAATGTATCTGTACTCACTACAACGCAGATGTTGCTTATCATTTTAGTGCCAGTTGTCTCTCTTTCTCTCTATACTACAAACTGAAGAATGGGATTTGGGAGTTCAGTAAATTATGATTTATTTTGTGACTAATGACTTGTTAGAAATTGAAGCATTTCTGTGAATTGTGTATAGAAATCACATTGGTTGTATTCTTCGTACAGGGTTTGAAAGGTGACTTGGGTCCTCGTGGTCCACCTGGCCCAAAAGGAGAAAAGGTATCGTATTCACCCAGAGAAGTGCCAGTTTTTCTTAAGAAAACCCTGAGAATGTATGCAGGGACTTTTCAGTGATACTATTAAACTGCCAAAAATTAATTTTGCTAAAATTAACCAAAGGCTGTTATGTTAAAAGCATCTGAAGAAAAGCCTTTTGGTTCATTTAATTAGTTTGAAGAGACTAAATGCACAACTGCTAGTTGACATTAATTTGTGTTTATAAGATTTCACTTTCTCTCTCTCACTTAACAGTATTAGCTATTCCATTGCCAAATTAGCAACTGTGCCTTGTATCAGGGAACTTTGCCAATAGCACTGAACTGCTACCATAATGGTGAAGCAGGTGGCCTTTGGGGGGGATGGAGGTTAACTTTCTAACTCAGTCTTAGTCTGAATGCTTCATTTCCTGCCACTTTTTCTCACATGCCATTTTATAATGATATATTGGCAGTGGCCTTGAAAAGAGATTTAGAAATACTAAAAGCAAGAGTCATTCAGAATAAGGTCATAGGATGATCCCAGTTTGTTGAGAATTGTATGTGTGGGTGTTTGACACTGTGTTTTGTTCTCTATCTCAACACATTTGGGAATCCTTGTCTGGCTTCAATATTTACCTCAATGTTAAAATTGATCTTACAAATTGGTCCTCAGTGACCGAGTTAAGCTATGTCGATGTTCCTTAACGAGTATTGGCTATTTTTATTCAATTGTTCCAAAAAGTAATGATTACCCCATACTAAGTCTTAACTTTTGAGGTGACTATGTTAGATGAGAAAAGAAAAAGTCACAGAGATACTCTCAACATGAAAACACATCTCAGAGCTTCATGCCACAAAGTATAAGGTCTCCATAATGTCTACCTAAAAAGCATTATAGCAATGATGCTTGATCTTAATGATTAAGAGTTCTTATTGAATAAATAGAGGTCCTGATACAATAAAGCATATAGGTGACATATAAATCAGAAAATAGTAAACTTCAGATGAGCCATTTTGTAAAGATTTTGAAAAGTTTCTCAACATATACACCTGGTAATTTGTATTCACGTAGGTCAGCAAAGCAATTTTGGTATTTAAAAATATGTAAATATAGGCAAAACCTCTTAAAATTGATGGCAAGTACAATATCAGTTTAGCAGAGCTTTGTAAGAGGCAATGGGACTGCTTCTTGCAGCTGGGAGGCATGAAGTGGGGAGATCCACTTATTATTTCTGCTGATCCTCATACTAACTTTGTCAGAAAAATTATCTGTGGTTGTGACACTTCCCAGCTGCTCCACTGGCAAGTAACCATATTTGAAGAGATATTCTTTCTAATTTTGGATTAGTAGACAAAAGAATAGAAAATTAGATTATTTTAGCTTTTCAAAACAAATTCTGCAGAAAGCATGGGGGTGCACAAGGTGATGTTTATATCATGAGAGCTAAAACCCCATGATATATTTTTCATTGTGCAGAGACTCCTATCAAGATGAAATTCTATTTTTTTCCTTCAAAATTTATCTATGTATTGCTTCTATCCATTCAGAAAACATAAATAAAATGTGCAAGAAAAGATTATTAGTAACTGCAACTTTTATTTAATCTATTTTAGGGAGATACCGGACCTCCAGGACCACCAGCCTTAACTGTAAGTATTCTTGAAATCAGAATTCAAAATTAAAATACATTATCTTGTTAGTTTTTCACACTACATCATGACTAAACCAAAATTTAAGCCATAGGCTATTTTGAGAGCTGAAAGAGACCTTAGAGTAGATCTAGTCAAACCTCCAGATTTTAAAGATGGGGCATCTGCCCACATCAGTGAAGTACTTAACCTGAGGTCATACCAGTGGTTACTAGAAAAGTCTGGAGGCAGTACCAATCCTGAACAATTTTCTCTACCCTCCATATGGTTCATAATTGTGCCCTTTGAATATCTGATTATACATTCTTAACATGACATTTAAAGTTAATGGAAGCAGAGCCTGCTCTACTTATTCTAAAAACTGTAAAAGAACAAAATAAACTATAATTGCCCAGTGGGTAAAAAACAGCTACCTATTTAAACTGATTGTTACATTCCCCAAAACCTGTCCAAAACCATTGTTTTTTCCTATGTGATTCTCTTCTAAGATTTACAAATGGCAAAATGGTGATATTTCCGTAGCAGATTTATGAGAAAAGTTTCTAAGGTGCACATAATGGGATTGTTCTCAATTAAATGGTTCATCATTTATTAAGCATTTAATCATAAATATATAATGACTTTATATTTGGATATAATTTACTGTTATAGATTTTCTTCATAGGCCATTAAGGACTCTCATTTAACTTAAAGATTTGGTATAACAATGACTCTAAGCCTAATAGAAAAGAGGAAACTTTCTTAAATAAGATCATCTGTAGCCTGAGGTCTCTTGAATTTTATGTTGATATTACCTAATAACATAAATTAAGACTTTAAATCATCAGTTGTCAGACCTGTTCTGATTGGAGAAGGTCAGGTTTAAAAAGAAATCTTCTAGCATCTGTGTTGAGCTCTTCTCAACAAGTCAGCACAGTAAACTCAAAGACTGTGTGTCTTTGATAACATTTGTATTTATCTTTGCACTTGGAAATGTCATTCTGAACAATATGTTAATAAGGTCTTATATAAATAATTTTTGCAATGCTTTCTTAAAGGACAAATACTTCTTCAGAAATGAAAAATCTAAGGGATCAAACAGATGACTTAGGAATAACCAAATTCAATTTACAATGGAATTCTGTGCTTGAAGCTTTCATTTTCAAGATGGAAATAAAAACTATTTGAGCAGTGGTTTTAACTGCTTATTATTCAGCTTTTTTATACTTTGTGGAGTTTATTTTTAAAAGTATTTGGCAGTGATTTAGACTTAAGCCTGCTTGCTTTATTTAAGTCACATGCTTTCTTTTGTTCAACTAAGTTACATGTTCACCCACTCCACTTAGTTATCTGATTTCCTAGTCATTTCTAACTTGTGTTTGAAGAACAAAATGTAGTCTATGTTTATCATTTCATCTGATAATGCAGTTTTGGCCCCTTATCCAGAAAACTGTATTGGGATATATCTATTTTATGGATTTTTTTTTTTGGAGGGGGGAGAGAGTGTGTGTGCATGAGTGGGGCGTGGAGTATGAGGGGTAGCGGAAGAGGTAGAGAGAGAATCTTAAGCAGGCTCCATGTCCAGAGTGGAGCCTGACAGTAGGCTTGATCTCATGACTTTAAGATCATGACCTGAGCCAAAATCAAGAGTCAGACACTTAACCAACTGAGCCACCCAGGTGCCCCTATTTTATGGATTTTTAATAACAGCTATTGTCTTCCGGTCAAATAGCACCCTATAGATGTCCCTGTACTATTTAGCTGGCAGGCACTGAGGGGGTACAAGTGAATTTTTACATAAAAATATAACAAGGCAAACCGCTGTGAAATGAAATGTTTTATTTCATAAAGTTAAATATTAGTATTATTTGGATATTACTAGTTATATGCTTGTCATTACTTTATTAATATAATCAACTGTTAAAAAATGGGCAGAGACATGAATAGACATTTTTCCAAAGAAAACATACAGATGGGCAACAGACACATGAAAAGAAGCTCAACATCACTTCTCATCAGGGAAATACAAATCAAAACGATAAGATAGCACCACACACCAGTCAGAATGGCTAAATTTAACAACACAGGAAACAACAATTGTTGGTGAAGATGTGGAGAAAGGGGAACCCTTTTACACTGTTGGTGGGAATGCAAACTCATGCAGCCACTCTGGAGAATAGTATGGAGCTTCCTCAAGGAGTTAAAAATATAACTACCCTATGATCCAGCAATTGTAGTACTAGGTATTTACCCAAAGGATAGGATACAAAAATACTAATTCAAAAGGATACATGCACCCTGATGTTTATAGCAGCATTATCAACAATAACCAAATTATGGAAAGAGCCCAAATGTCCATCAACTGATGAATGAATAAAGAAGATGTGGTATGTATATATATATAATGAAATATTACTCCATAAAAAGAATGGAATCTTGCCATTTGCAATGACGTGAATGGAGCTAAAGAGTATTATACTAAGTGAAATAAATTAGTCCAAGAAAGACAAATACCATATGATTTCACTCATATGTGGAATTTAAGAAACAAAATAAATGAACATAGGAGTAAAAAAGAGAGGCAAACCAAGAAACAGACTCTTAACTATAGAGAGCAAATGTAGTATTACTGGAGGGAAGGTGGATGGGGGAGATGAGTCAAATAGGTGATGGGTATTAAGGAGGGCACTTGTGATGAGCACTGGGTGTTGTATGTAAGTGATGAATCACTAAATTCTACACCTGAAAGTAATATTACACTGAATGTTAACTAACTGGAATTTAAATAAAAAATTGGGGGGCACCAGAGTGGTTTAGTCAGTTAAGTATCCGACTCTTGATTTCGGCTCAGGTTATGATCTCAGGGTCATGAGATAAAGCCCTGCATCAAGCTCCACTCTGGGTGTGGAGCCTGCTTGAGTTTCTCTCTCTCTCTGCTCGTCCCGGCCCCTCCTCCTGCCCCCCAGCTCATGCTCACACTCTCTCCCAAAAAATGAATGAATGAATAAATGAATAAAAACTTGGAAAGAAAATAAATAAATACTCTTTAAATTTTAAAAAAGACATAATCAACTGTTAACTATGAAATAAAGATGAATGAAATGCATACCACCTCACCATGTACTAAATATTTAATTGATTTTATAATACAGATTAATACATTTTAATGAAGTGATTGATAACAGTTTTCAAGGAAGATAAACTTGAAAGCTATACTGACTCCACTGTATTCAGATTAAAGGAGGCATTGTTATATAAGTCAATAAACTGAGAGTTCATTCATAGTGGTTCTCAAAGCTAATTGCATGCTGAATTAACTAGAGAACTTTAAAATATACCAATCTGTGGCTCCACCCCCAGAAATTATAATTCAGTAGATCTGGTGTGGACCAGTGTATTTTAAAGCTCCTGGGGCAGTCTAAATATGTAGCTGGAATTGAAAGCCATTGTATATGGGCACTGTAATGGAACAAGCTTTCTTCCTATTCAAAAAATTCTTTTAGACTTTTGAAGAAGTCTGGCTTTCATCTGAAATCCAACTTAATACATCATAATAAAGCAATGTCTCTTTCCATTAGGGAGGCACATTAGTAAAATGAAATTAAGATTGAAGGCTGCTTGGTTAAGTGGAGGAGATTAGGGCTAGGAAGATACCTTTAATTATAGCCTTAACCCAGCCATTCAAAGACTGCAGTGAGCTCAGGTGTCTTAACGCTTCTCAGAATTTAATGTGCCCAAGAACATTTGGGGGTCTTATTCAAATACATATTTTATTTCATAAATCTGAGGAAGGGTGTGAGATTCTACATTTCTAACTGGAGGATGCAGGTGCTGCTGGTCCTCAGACCACACTTTGAGTCACAGGGCTTAGCACTCAACCCCCAGCTGCACTGCAGACTTGCTGCCTCATTCCATAGATTAGTTGTTCCTTACCCATACTGTACATTAGATGTACACAGATCACCTGACGTAAATGCGCTTATCTTTAAATTTTTCCTGCTTTTCCTGAGCTTCTTTGATCTGTAAATTTACGTATTTCACCTAACTTGGGAAATTTTTGTCCATGATATTTTTTATACAATGTTGGATTACTTCTAATTTACTTAGAAATTTTACAACTGTAAACATATGTGAATTAGCCTTTTAAATTATATATTCTATTTGCCTCACCTTCAATATATATCTGAATCTGACTGGTTCTCACATTTCTATTACTTTCTGGTTCTAGACACCATTATACATCCCTGGATTATTTCAGTACCCAATTAATGGTCTCCCCACTTCTTCCCTTGATCTCCTTGAGTTTTACAAAAACACAGAAGCCAAGAAGTTTCCTTGTCAGTCTTCTGTTCAAAATCTTCAGTGTTTTTCCATTTGATTCATAATAAAAGCCAAATTCTATCCAATGGCCTAGCCTACAAGGTCTTACAGGATTCAATTCTTGCTGCATTTTTGACATCATCTCTTATTCTTCTCTTCTTGCTAACTTTATTCCACAACAATGGCCTTCTTGCAATTCTTCAAGCATTCCTGGCACACCCCCACCTGAGAAGGTTTGCATTTGCTGTTTCTTCTGCCTGCTCTAGCAGGTAGCATAGCTACTTCCTTTAAGTTTTAATAATGACCACATTGAATTACCCTATTTTAAATTACATACACACACACACACGGAATTTCTAATCCCCATTAGTGCTCCATTTTTTTCATTTTCTCCATAGCACTTATACTTTCTAAGATATTTTAAATGCCTATTATATTTATTGTTTGTTGTCAATATTCCTCTACATTTGACTATTAATCCCATGAAGGGGTTCTTTGTCAGTTTTGTTCATTGTTGAATTCCAAGCATACAGAACAAAGTTTAGCACATAGTATGCCCTGAAGAAAAAGAAAAAATGATGTTTAATGAACATTATCTTTGTAAGTATTTTAATCTTTGCTTTTTATCCTCATTAATGCCATTTATTAACTTTCTTTCTCTTAGTTTGTATAAAATAAGAATCAGCTCTAATATAATGATTTTGGTGAAATAATTTGGACTGGTGTTTTCTTTGTCACAAAATTTTTGTGCTGCTTATTCCATTTTTGTTGTTTTAAGGTCATTTGTTTTGAAGTTTTCTTAAGTCAATTTTCTATAAAATTGTTTAATATTCATTAAAAAAAAAGCAGAGTGCTAGCCAAATAGAATAAATCTGTGGTTCCTATGACTTGATTCTGACACAAAAGTATAAATTGAAATAAAAGTCTTTGATCTACAGTTTTAGGTTTTACCTTATCTTATTACTCATATCTAAGCACTTTAACTCCTAGAAGGTCAAATTTGGCACCTAATCCATAAAAATATTAAATCAATTGCTATAATTTGGGACTTTTGCTTTCAATAGCACAAATAGAAGCCAAATAAAATCAAATTGTACCATGATTCCAGCTGAAATTCTCTAAGCAACTGCTTATTAACAACAAAAGAATAATTCCCTTATAAATACATTTTGCATGTACATGTACTTTTTAAAATTCTAGTTTTAAAAAATGTCATCAAATCACATTTTTCTGATACTTATTTGGTTGCCACCATACCTGGAATGAATGTCACAATGACACTTAACAAGTGAATTACTGGAAGTCATCATCATAGTGGAACAAGAGTTTTCTACCATATACCTCCTAAAGAACATCAATTTAGACAATCACTCATGGATAAGATAGGTTTGTGGAAGTCTAGGAAGAAGTCTAGTGGAGTCTAGTGGAGAAGTTCCAGCATACCACTGAAGCAAAGAAATCCAAAAAGGGTAAGAGGAACAGTTTCAATTTACATGCATCACCCCTCCCCCAAGGCTACACAGCTCAGTACCAAGAGACAACTTTTCAGCCCATGATTTCTCCTGCTGGGGAAAGTGAGAGCTTGTGAATGAGAACTCACCTGTCCCAGCTATGCAGGATGCTGCCAAAGAAACCCACTTCCTTCTTACCTCATCCAGAGTACTGAGGTATGCTGTGTGATAGGGTGGCTAATACTGGGAGAACAGCAGGTAGGGCTCTCAGAGGGCACCAAAGGGATGTGAATCCTACTGAGTGCATGTACCCTAGACTCCATTAGTAAACTCACCCACAAGCCTCTGGGCATTCATCACCTTAGCTTCTCCCTCTAATGGCCCACAGACACTGCCAAGGCTCCATGCACCTCACCTCCACACACACCTACCTCATGGCCGGCTCCATGTGCATGCTCCCAATGGCAGCAAGAATGAGCCTTTGCAGAGGACCAGTGAGCGCCTGCAGAAGCTGGCTCCACTCTGTGGGATTTGGAGAAACAATACAAAATTGAGGATTCATCACTGCCCTAAGAAAAACTAAAGGGAAGCTGTCAGCATACGTCCTGACTATGCAGTATTGAGAGAAGGCATAAAACTTTAAGAATTCCCCCACAAGAAGAAACAAGAAGTGTGGAGTAGGTGTATCCGAGAAAAGGTCTGAGAAAGCCTTAGAGTCCCTAACAGGGTTGATGGAAGGCATTTCTCCCCCAAAGCCAGTCAGTAAAGACTGAAAAGGTAACTGCTTTAGTAAAGACTGAAAAGGTAACTACTTTTTCAAATATGAAGACAGCTGGGCACTTGGGTGACTTAGGAGGTTAAGCGTCTGTCTGCCTTTGGCTCAGGTCATGATCCCAGGGTCCTGGGATCGAGCCCCACATCAGGCTTTTCCCTCTCCCCTGTGCTTGTGCTCTCTTTCTTGCTCTCTCTCTCTCTGACAAATAAATAAATAGAATCTTAAAATAAAAAAAACATCAAATATGAAGACAGCAACACGAGACTTCAAGGAACACTAAAAATCAAGGAAATATGACATCACCAAAGAACACAATAATTTTGCAATAACAGACCCAAAGAAATGGAGACATGCAATTTGCCTGATTAAGAATTCAAAATAGTTTTAAGAAAGCTCAGTGAACTACAAGAAAGACAGTTCAGTGAAATCATGAAAATAATCATGAACAAAATGAGAAGTTTTACAGAGAGAAATCCTAAAAAAGAGCCAGATAAATTCTGGAGCTGAAGACTACAGTAAGTGAAATGAAAAAAAAAAATGCAGTTTGAGAGCATACAACAGACAAGCAGAAGAAAGAATCTGTCAAGTAGAAGGCAGGTCCAGTCAGCAGAACAGAAAAGAGAATGAAAAAGAGAAAAGAAAGCCTACATGAAGTATGGAATATCATTAATAGAAATGATTATTGGAGTACCAAAAAGAGAAGAGAGGAGAAATGTGTAGAAAGCTTATTTAAAGAAATAATGGCTGAGAAATTCCCAAAGCTGGAGAGAGAAAGTTGGAGACTTGAATTCATGAAGCTCATAGGTTCACAATAGCCAGGACATGGAAACAACCTAAGTGTTCTTCAACAGATGAATGGATAAAGAACATGTAGTGTGTGCAGTGTGTGTGTATAATTATTCAGCCATAAAAAGAAGGAAATCCTGCCATTAGCAACAGCATGGATGGACTTTGAAGGCATTATACAAAGTGAAATAAGTCAGACAGAGAAAGACAAATAGTCATGTTCTCACTTATATGTAGAGTCTAACGAAACAGAATTCATAGAAACAAAGAGTAGACTGGTGGTTGCCAGGGGTGGGAGAAGGGGGAAATGGAGAGATGTTGGTCAAAGATTAGAAACTTCCAATTATAAAATGGGTAAGTTCTGGGGATCTAATGCACAGCATGATGACAATAGTTAACAATATTGTGTGATATACTTGAAAGTTGCTAAGAAATTAGATCTTAAATGTTATCAGCACACACACACAAAAGGCATTTATGTGAGTTAATGGAGGTTAACTAATCTTATTGTGGTAATTGTTTCATTATATATACATGTATCAAATTATCAGGTTCTATACCTAAATTTACACAAGGTTATATGTCAATTATATTCCAATAAAACTGGGGAGAAAAAGTGAGTTACTGATAAATTTAACACATCTCTTCTGTTTGATATTTATAATTTACAAAGCAGATGTTTATTTGCATGAGCTAAAACCAACACTGAATAAAGAAAACATCATAATAACATTCAAATTTCTTTGATCAAAATACAATTTATCTAATATAATACAAATTTATGTAAAAGTAGCTTCTGATAAATTATTCTGAAATCATAAGACTTTGATATAAAAAATCCCCTAGTACAGGTAAATATTTTATGGTTTATTTATGTTATTTTAATTGTGACATTTTACACAAGTTTTTACTTTACATTTTTTTTCAAGTTTTTATTTAAATTCCAGTTAGTTAAAAACATACAGCGTAATATTAGTTTCTGGAGTAGAATTCAGTGATCCATCACTTACATACAATACCCAGTGCTCATCACAAGTGCCCTCCTTAGTACCCATCACCTGTTTAACCCATCCCCCAACCACTTCCCCTCCAGTAACTATTAATTTGTTTTCTACAGTTAAGAGGCTGTTTTCTGGCTTGCCTCTCTCTCTTCCCGCCCCCCCGCCCCATTCATTTCTTAAATTCCACGTATGAGTGAAATCATTTGGTACTTATCTTTCTCGGACTGACTTATTTCACTTAGCGTAATTCTCTTTAGCTCCATCCATGTCGTTGCAAATGGCAAGATTTCATTCTTTCTGATGGCTGAGTAATATCCCATTGTGTATGTATGAATATATATATATACACACACACACACACACACACACACACACACACACACACACCACATCTTTATCCATTCATCAGTTGATGGACATTTGGGCTCTTTTCATAATTTGGCTATTGTTGACAATGCTGCTATAAACATCAGGGTGCATGTAACCCTTCGAATAAGTATTTTTGTTTCCTTTGGGTAAATGCCTAGTAGTGCAAGTGCTGGATTGTAGTTCTATTTTTAACTTTTTGAGGAACCTCCATACTGTTTTCCAGAGTGGCTGCATCAGTTTGCATTCCCACCAACAGTGCAAGAGGGTGCCCCTTTCTCCTCATCCTCTCCAGCAGTACTTTACATTTAAATATTAGATATAAATCTTTACATTTAATGTGCAAGAAAATAAATGCAAATTACTTGGTTCTTTGTCATTTGTTGTCAATAACTTTAAATATAACTTCTTTATATATAACTTTGTGTCTTTATATATAACTTCTTAAAATTGTTGTATATGTTCTATGTTCTTACTATTATGCACTATTAACAGATAATCCTCATATTAAAAATATACTGCTGTTTTTACAGTAAAGTTTTGCCAAAATCCCTAACTAAAGCTTCAGAAGCGAGCAGGGACTATGATTGAAATAAGGCAGTTGGCTAACACCTCTGCCTCCTTCCCTCTTTTCTCTTTTGGCCTTTGCATGTCATGTTAGAAGAGACAGGTGAAGGAAGGTAGAACAGGGTTACTTCATGGAATATATCCACTAATTTTAGTTCCCAGGAAAATGACTATATTACTCTGGCCCTGTCCCTTTGGGGAGTTATTAAATACTCATCCAGATGGCACCAAATGTTTACATAGAAGTCAAAGGTTAAGTCAGTCAACAGCAAAAGTGTCTTAGACATGCTTACTAAGTGATACTTTAAATGCCAGTCCCTTGGGACCTGGATAAATCTAGCATAAGTGAAAATTAGGCACAGAGAAGGAACACAGATTTCACCCTATGAAAACTACCTTAAATACCATAAGCAACTGAGAGAAAGTCTCAGCTGGTCATTTATAAATCAAATGACACACAAATTAACAGATGGCCTCCATGAACAAGAGATCATATAGTATTCACATAAGGGAAGCCTTGAGATAAGGTTTTTTTGTTGTTTTTTTTTTTCAAAATTAATGTGTTGAAAATACAAAAATGATCAGTTCAGTAGATGAGATGGCCTATTCCCTCCGTTTCTCTCTCCTTTGACCTACCTACTTACCTGACTGATAATCATGTGTCCGATACTAGGTGCTGGGAACACAGAAACAACCCTTGTATTGTTGCCTTCCCAGAACCTATTTGGTTTATGAAAAAGCAAACAGCTGTTTAAAATTGATCATTTTTAAACTGGTCATTTGCAGTTAGCATATAAAGAATCTACAAGTATTCGTACAACTGTAGTTATGTTGGTATTACACAAAAACTTTTAGTTATTTAAGAGAAAATCATTTTTTACTAGAATTCTTATGCTATGATTTAAACAGTTATTTAGTTTAAATACATTTAAATCATAGGTTCAACTACTAAATAATGTTTTCTTACTAAAATTCCTAAGGAACTATAACCATCTCCTGTTAGGTGAATGAAATAGAAAAGTTCTTGTTAAAAACCCATAGAAAATAATTTCTTTAAGTTCTGACTTGAATAAATATATGGTCTACAGCATGTATGTACTATACATATTGATATGTACACGTAAATATATGTGTTGTAGCATAGTAATTAATAGGCAATTCAATTAAGATTGTTTAAAATTCCTTACATATCAAAATCTGAATTATTTATATGGTCTTTCTATGAATTGCCTGAATTTGAATTAAGTTTGTCTTAAAAAGTTGCATAATTCATATTTAATTCACTGTTAACTTTCTTAAACTGATGATCCAGCTCAATATTGGGATTTTTAGGGTACTAGTGGGCCAAAAGAAAGAAGGGATTTCAAATATTCTTAAAAATCAATCTTTTTTAAATCTATGGGCAAAAGACTGATTTAAATGATTTCGTTGATTAAAATAGAAGGTGTTTCTATACTACAAAAATATTTTTATTGACTCTGTGCAGAAATATAGGGGAGTGGATGCTTAAGGCCCTAGAAAGATTTATGTTCTGCCTCAGAGAAGATTTATGTTTTGGAAAAACTTCCCATCAGCTCATTTGACAAGAGGTGATTTATATATCTTTCATTAGATAAAGGATTTGAGAATAGCTCCTTCTGCCCTTCTGTTTATAGTTTGCTTCTGTTACAAAAGACATTTCAAATTGTTTTCATCACAATTTTAAGTATGTATTTTAAAGCTCAACAATAAAACTTACTTTCCTAAAAGTGCTATACACTAGCAGTTAGGGAATTTTATGAAGGAGCTGTTTTTTCATGGTGAGATATTCAGTGATCTAGAAAAATACATTAAAATGTATCTTAAATGGCATTAGAAAATCATAAAATGGATAAGCCTTTTGAAAAATTATATGGAGACAAATGTGTATTTAAGTCAGATATATACAGAAATTAGTTAATTCAATTAGTTCAAAAAATTAGTTAAATCAATTTCACTTTAAGTATATAAAATTTTTTTTGGTAAGAACCTTATATTGATCTATAAAATGGAATTTTAGAATTAGAATTATATTTATTCCACTTAACTATTTCACTGTTTTAACAAACCAAAAATTCATGCATTATAGCTTAGTAGTTATCGAGTCCCTTCATCCAGGGTTCGAACCTGAGCATGTTACTTGACTTCTCTGTGCCCTACTCTCAGCATCTATAAAATGGAATAATAATATTTCCTACTACATAGTGTTGAAGTGATGATTAAATGAATTAGTATTTGTAAAATTTTTTGACTGATGACTGGGTCCTAGTAAGTACTATTTTACATTTAGCTAGTGTTCTCATTGTTATTATGCTAATCTTCAATGGCAAAATATCAATAGGAATGAATATCAATAGGAATGAGGCCTTTATGAAATAATTGCTGAGAAATGTTCAAAGACAACTTTTGTATAATCTCAGTGTCTTTATGGGTAGAATTTTTTCATCTTAAGAAAATAATTAACTATAAACTGAATTGTAGTATTTTCTTTTTTACCTCTGGTATAATCTCTATGAGGATAGCAACCTTTTCTATCATATGCATTCCCAGAGACTAAAAGTACTTGGTGCAATGTAGGTACTCAATACAAATTTCTTCTTCACAGGCAGAAGATAGATATTTTTCACTGACAAACATATTATCAAAACAAAATATCACCAAATCCTACAGTTAGAATATCTATAGGAAAATATTAAATCACTGACTTGAACATTATAAAGAAGGGCAGATGCCCTCCTTCCAACTAAAAGTAATTAATTTAGGACAGGTCACCTTATCCTATATTGATTATTTTCAACAATGGCAATCCTGATGTCACTTACTGTCCCTCATTTCTTTTTTGTCAGTTTGAGAGACATGTCATTTGTGGGCAACTGGAATTATCTCCTTTCTTGAAGAATCCTACCTTCTGTTTAATATACTGCAGACATGAATAGAAGCTATATATGTTTTAATTCATCATTAAAGTTTCTTTTGACAAAGAAACGCTAGATATAAGGCCAAGAAACTCAAGTCTATCCTGAAATGTGCAACGATATTTATTTATTTATTTTATTTTGGGCATGTCACTGACTAATAATTAGTGGTCAAAGCAGAAGGTTTTAAAGGTCATTCAAATTGTGAAATTCTATTATTTCACCTTTAAATTTCCTAAGGAATTCTAATTCATTTAGCTACATATGATGTAATATCTATCCCTCTAAGAACATTTTAATGAATCTTCTCTTTTGTCACATTTTTGGAAAGATAGATTTTAAATGTAAAAAATAGTTAAGTTAGATGTATCCACAATATAGAGAAAGGGTTGGACTTAACCAGTGTCAAGAACTGTGAAAGGTATGAAATTTTACCCTACTTGCAAGGAAACAATTTAGCCTACCACAATTTAATGGATCCTAGCAGAAGACACGAGATCCTGAGTCAGAGGCAAAGATATTATCACTCATGGCAGCAGGCAGCATGAGCTTCACGTTTACATAGGTTGCCCTGGCCACCAAGCCTCAGGAGTAACCCAGGTAGGTATTACACATGCAATGGATTGGTGTCACAACTGAGAAACTCCAAGTTTAGAGGGCCAAAATCTTTTTTAATGAATTTTTTTAACAGCCCTTCCTAAAGATGTTATCTTTAAAATTCTGAACATAATCTTTAAAGAGGGAGACGGTATCTTTAAAATTCTGAACAGTAAGCAAATCTTCCCTTTGCTTTCCTATATAAGCATTCTTAAAAAGATAATAGAGAAGTAGAAAAGAACAAATAGTACCTCCCTCACAAGACATGCATGAAAGAGCCATGGAAAGACCCATTGTTTCCCAACGATATCCACCCCTCTTTTCTATACTTGGCTCCTGGCATTTTCCTATGAGTATGCCACTGCATCAACCACTCTTATTAACCTTACCAAAACAGGCTGAGACCAAAACTGTTCAATTTGCCCCATCTAGCGTTTAATGAGGCCTACTGTTAAAAGGATTCCAAGCAGGTAGATGAAGCCAACCTAGAGTATTAATTTCAACCATGTTCCCCTGGATCCCAGACCCAAGCAGCTGAACAAATCCCATAAATTAGCCAGGTCTACCTTAGAAAACCAGATGATTTGCTCCTTAAGTTTCTGAACTGCTCTTTCCCCTTGTTGTGAAGCATTAATCCAGTATATCAACACAAACAGACACATTTTTAATAAAACTTATAGAAACCCATTCTGTGCCCTACTTTAGCTTAGTGTGCAACCAAAAGGGTACCAAGTGAGCAGTATTCAGTCAAGTAGCCATTATCTTTTTGATCTAGGACCACATCAAGCCAACAAGAACATCTAGGCAGCTGAGCCAGAATTAAGTTTGAATTCTCTATATTCTTTTTTGGCTAGGCTGGTGGGGAAAAGATGGTTTAGAACACAGAGCAGTTAGCGCCTTACTCATAAGACAAGCAGAAATGCCAAAGATTCATGGAGAATTATCTCCAACAATGTGCTTTGCACCCCTTTTTAAAAAATCTTAACAAATGGTTGCTCTTTTATTTACCACACCATTTGCTAACAGTACTGCTGCCTCATTCAGCCTCTGACCAATTCTAATCCTCAGACACCTTCTGGGGCATTGCTATTCTTACTTACCTTATTCTTACTTACCTTAAGTCTATGCTGTTGATTTTTCATTCCATTTCTTATGGAACACCATTCTGTTTTACAACCACTTCTTAGTTTCCCAATATAATATATTCTAGAAAGTTTAATATCTTCATGTGTCAAAAATGTCAAGGGTGATCCTATCAGATCCTATGATCTGATAAGATTTACCTGAAACCCCATTGGCAGATTAACATGATGCATATTTAAATACATCTTACTCTCCAAATATTTCTTTGGAAGTGGAAGTAGAACATATTAGAAGTAGAATTGAGTTTTGGGGTCAGATATATTTGAGTTTAAAGCTTATTTAAAGCTTTAAACCCCCCCTTATTTGCAGTGTTATCTTTAGGAAGTTTGTTTTCACATCTATAAAAAGGAAAAATTCTATTTTATACAATTGTTAGAATTAAATTAAATCACTTATGTAAAGTGACTAGTGGGATTCCTGATATAATAGCAGGTACTCAATAAATGTCAATTCTCTATTCTTTTCCTAATTTATCGTTGTGAGTGTATGGAGGTCATCAAAATATTTGTTGAAATTTTGATGAAATGTTGCACTAGGGCTTCTACCATTTGGTTCTGTGCAAATATGAGAGTCTTTTTTATATGCTGTTTGCATTGTCCTTTTATTCACTGTTTATGTGCTTGTTATAGCTTTATATTAGTACATTGACTCTCAAATTATGTTGATTTGTTCACATGATATGCTACTTTTTTTAGAAGCTTAGAAATAACTTTCTGATTGCTCCATTTCATTGAAATATGAAGAAAAATTAATTGTAATTTACTTTCATGCCAACTTTCTAGTGTTTGATTGGTAGTTTGAAAATTAAGGCATTTATACCTGGCTTTGATAACATCACAATCTGATCATTTGAAAAACACATCGTATTACCAATCCAGCAGATTGAAAAGTAATATGGGACTAATATCCTGGGGGAGGAGGGTCTATTTGATACATCATGACTAATCTTATTAATGCTACTTGCACTGAATAGAAGTTATACTGACTCAGCCTTAACTTATTCAGTATTTGATTATAGAGGGCAAATGTGACCGCATTTCTAAAAGATCATGTTTAAGGAAATATTTGTATATAGATTGACTTGTCCATTGACCTGCAGTATAATTTCCACAAAAATTGAGTTAGTTCTTAAGTATATTAAACTGAGTCTCAGAATTTTAGTATTTTCAAGTATTTTGTGAATCAGGAACTACCCATTCAATATTTAAGCAGCTACCCTGGCATTTTCCACATGTTCTACAGAATTAACAAGGCTTGTTCAGTCTTATAAAGGCCATCTCCTTAGTTCTGCCACCAATAAGTACAAGTTGAATCTAAAGACAAAATGATGATTAAAAAAAAATATTTTACATGGGGGCGCCTGTATGGTGTGGTTGGTTAGGTGTCCAGCTCTGGGTTTTGGCTCAGGTCGTGATCTCAGGGTCCTGGGATTGAACCCCACATTGGGCTCTGTGCTCAGCATGGAGTCTGCTTGGGATTTTCTCTTTCTTCCCTCTGCAAGCCCACCCCCCCTTGCTCTCTTTCGTTCTCTCACGCTCCTTCTCTCTCTCTAGAATAAATCTTAAAATCTTTTACGTGATAATAATTAGCACTGTGTTAACCAAATTAGTGGCAAATGATTGCAATTTGAAACCACTTATGTTAAAAGTAATGATCTGTTGTATACTCTAGGATAAATTGCTGGGTATAAAAATTAGAGCAATTCCTTGCTATTTCAAATGCTAAATTTGAAACTGCATGCAATTAATGAACTTTAAGAATCAGTTTATTTGCCTTAATTTATTCAGTGTTTTAAATAAAAATTTAATACTTTTCAAAATAGCATATTTACATAGTTAAAAACAAAACTGAAAGTGTCATAAAAATAAATATCATATTTCAGTAAATAGATTGGGAACGATTACTTAGCATTGGAAAAACACAAAGTTGGATACATTTATCACTCCCATACCAAAAAAAATATTAGATGGATCAAAATTTTAAAGGTGAAAACTAAACCAGAGCAGTCCTACGGAAAATATAGAATTTTTTTAAAGATTTTTATTTATTTATTTGAGAGGGATTACACACTTGATTGAGGGGAGGGGCAGAGGAATCAGCAGACTCCCTGCTGTGCATGGAGCCCAGACGTGGGGCTCCATCCTAGGACCTTGAGATCATGACCCAGGCTGAAGTAAGATGCTTAACCAACTCAGCCACCCAGGTGCCCTGGAAAGATACAGAAATTTTAAAAATAACTAGTAAAGAACAACTTTTTAAATATAAAAAAAATCCAGAAAGTAAATATGAAAAAAATTAGTAAATGTGGCCACGTGAACAAATAATTCCTGTATTGTAATTCATGTATGTATTAACTTAGTTTTTAAAAATTGGGTAAGGATATGAACAGAGTTTATACAAAAGAAAGAACAAGATGGCTCTTCAACATAAAAAATTCATCTAAATGTACTTAAGAGAAATACAAACTAAAATGTCTCTGAAATACTAATTTTCACTTACAATATTGGCAGTGGTCTCAATTCTTTTGGGATATATACCCAGAAGTGGGATACCTGGATCATATGGTGGTTATATTTTTTTTTCTAGTAACCTCCATACTGGATTTTATAGCCACTACACCATTTTACATTCCCACCAACAGTGTACAAGTGTTCCAGTTTTTCCACATCCTTGCCAACACTTACCTTTTTCTTTTAAAGTAGCCATCCTAACAGGTGTGAAGTGATCTTTCACTGTGGTTTTAACTTGCATTTTCCTGATGATTACTGATGTTGAACATCTTTTCATTTGCCTATGACAAAATAGCTAAGATACAGAAACAACCTAAATGTCAATTGACAGAAAAATGAACAAAAATGTGGTGTATATACACAGTGAAATGTTATTCAGCCTCTTGGTTTTGCCTCAGGTCATGATCTATCAGGCTCCCCACTCAGTGAGGAGTCTGCTTTCCCTCTCCTTTTTCCTTTGCCCCTACACCCTTCTTGCTCTCTCTCTCTGAAGTAAATGAATAAATCTTAAGGAAAAAAAAAAAAAGATATCCTGCCCTATGCAACAACATGAAAGAATCTGACGGATATTAGCTAAGTGAAATCAGCCAGTCACAGAAGGACAACTACTGTATGATTCCACTTAGGCCAGGTATCTAGTATAGTTAGACTCAATGAAACAGAGTAGAATGAATGGTAATTGCCAGGAGCTGGGAGGAGGAGAAATTACAGAGCTGTTGTTCAATGGGTATAAATTTTCAGATATACAAGATTAATAAGTTCTAGAGATCTACTGTACAACATTGTGCCTATATTTAAGAATACTGTATTGCGCACTTAAAAATTTGTTAAGAAAGTAGGCCTCATTTAAAAAATTCTTACCACCAATAAAAAAAGATTGGCAAAGGTCAAAAAGTTTGATAGTGTAGTGTGTGGGCAAAAATGTAGAGAAACATACATTCTGAGGAAATTATATGTGTATATAGTCTCTTTGGAGGACAATTTGATATTTATCAAAATTTCAAATTTTAGCTACAGTGGCTCTCACTCATTTATGAAATTAATGCATGTGCAAGGCTATTTATTTCAGCACTGTTTGAAATAGTAAAATAATAGAAACAATCTAGATGTCCAACCACGAGTGAGTGGTTAATAGAGTTATAGTATTACTTTTATTTTAAAAATATAAAATTTTCACAATTTTCTGACTATGTAAATATTGGTATTTGTAGAGCCATGTGATATACTTTTATTGAATAGTTTTGTTGTTGTTGTTTTGTTTTATTCTCTGGTGTTTCTAATTATCTGTTTGCCCTGCAATTATCCTCCATATTTTTCAAATTCTCTCACTCAGTCTTTATTTTGGGGGAGTCCTATTCAGACCTTTTACTCCATTCTTGGCTACTAGCTTTCCAGGCAAATTATAAAATTCTCATTCTGTGACTCCTTTTATTTTTTTTTATTGGTTGATTCCAACTCTTCTTCTTTTCCTTGTCATCTCCTTTCTTGGTTTCACTCTTTCATTTATGTAAATACACTTCAAGCAAATTATTAGGAGAATGTAAAAGGGAGGTAAATTTTCTAAGATTTTACATGTCTAAATCTGTTTTTATTCTACTTGCACACTTGGTTGCTAGTTTGTCATGGTACTGAATTCTAGGTTAGAAATTATTTCCATCAGAATTATAAAGGTTTTGCTCATTGTCTGATGAGAAATAGAATGCTTTATGAATTCTTTCTCTTCCTGGTTTCCTAGCAAGAGGGAAAGCAAAAATACTGGTGTCTAATTCACCATTCTTCTCCTGAAACTCTTCATTCAAGGAAACAGAAGGGAAGGAAATGTTTTCAATTCCCTTTCTGGTTGGATAGAAACAGCCTCTATGGGCTCCTTCCTCTGTGGGGTTCATGTTCAACTTTGTGATCTATGAGATTATCTCTTGATTTGTAGTGATGAGGTACTTGATATTTAGAAATACTTTTCTATTAATGGAGCCCAGCTTCCAGAGTACTGTCTTATGTGAACTCTTAGATGTCAAAAGTTGAACATTGACTCTTTCACTGTCTTTACACTTATGCTATTATGATATTAATCCTCCTGAGGGAAATGGATGCTCCTGGAAGAAAGGAGGAAGGCCAGTGAAAAGTTAAAAAAGAGAAAAGTCTTCAGGGCCCTGGTGGCTCAGTCCATTAAGAGTTGGACTCTTGATTTTGGCTCAGGTCATGATCTTATGGTTGTGAGATCGAGCCCCATGTAAGGCTCCACACTATGTGCGGTGTCTGCTTGAGATTTTCTCCATCTCCCTCTGCTCCTCCCCCCGCTTGTGCGTGCGCACTCTCTCCCAATAAATAAATAAATATAAAATCTTAAAAGAGAAAAGTCTTCAATATATGTTTTTAATATATTTTTAAAATTTCTTTATTACAGTATGAAGCATTTTCCCCTATTAAAATTTTGGTTTTTACCACCTTACTCAATGAATTGCCACTTGCTTAGTCTGATATTGTATCAACCATCTTCACAGTTATCTGTATAATTCATAGGTCTTTCATGTGGTGTGTGAATATCTCTGTACTGATTTATGTTTTAACCCCAAAATTACTAGGTTAAGTTTCCTTCAGTCTTGTCATTTATGTTGCATAGGCCAAATGCAAGTTATTCATGATATTACATTTGGAATTACATTTGTATCATGTTGTCCATTCTCAGAAGTTATCAGAAGACATTTTAAAACCACCTATGTGTAGATTATTCCCTCTTTTTGCTGTGGAACTATGTCTCCATGATGTGGTCAGTGACCTATGGCAAAGCCAGTCAAAAAGTAGACTGTTGTTATGATCAGACTCATCATTAAAACTGAATCAGTCATATTCTCCCTCACATAAATCTTTAAGATGGATGATACAAATGGATTTGATAGACATTGGCCTACCAATTTTTTACTTGTCAACATGGCCTTGAGTTAACTGAAATCAAACCATTTCATTATTGGGTTAAGGCCAAAATAAAGCAAATTTACATAAAGTTTTTCCTAGTCAAAAAAACTAAAAATATGAAATTAACAAAATATGAAAATATTTATAAGTCAATTAAGGTGAATCAAGAATAATTACCAAATATGAAACTACATTATTTTAAATAATATAAGCATTTTTAAATAACTTGATGGTTCTAGTTCTTATTAATTAATGGTTTATATAGATACATTAATCCCTTCAATTCATGTTGTTTTTTCAAAAAGTAAGTACTTAATCTCCATCAGTGTGAGATAAATTTAATGCAACTTACATTTCTTTCTCTAATGAAGGGCAACTCCTCCAAATAGAAGTAGAGCATCTATTTTGCAATTTTACCACATAAGAATTAAAAATAACAGATTATTTTGGTATCAAGTGGGATTTGTAGATGAAGAATATAAATTTTTTAATTGAAATTTTGGTAGCTATGACAATTAATATTCTCACTATAGCAGAGGTACCAAGAGAAGTGTAAAGGAATCAGAATCTAGCAGTCATTCAGCCACTCAGTGCCTACTACATGCAATTCACTCTGCTAGATAATATTCAAAGTGGAAGGGAACTGAGGATATATACAAGTTACAAAGTAGAATATCTCCTAATATGGGCAAAAATTCTTAGTAAAGGAAAGTTTGTGGGGAGTACAGATGTCCTATAGCATTCCAGTTTCACAGATTATATGTTCTATTATTTAATTTATATTTCTAGTGTTAATGGCTGAATCAATAGTGACTGAAAACATTTCAGAATCTATGTATGAAAATAGATGTGATTTCTGAGTTCAGAAAACAGAAAAAGATTATTACTAAAATTTATCTTTATAACCATATGGAACAATCATAATTCATTATGCCTCATGTCCAAAATGCTGGCAGGATTTTCAAATGAAACTGTTAAATTTTGAAAGCACTACAGATGACCTCTATTTTTTAAATTGTTGAAGATAGGATAAAATTGTCCATCCAATTATGGAACCTGTTTACTGTAACTTATAATGATTGAAACATTCCTGTCTACACAAATATTTCATAAATTTTCTTTCTAGCGATGGCTCTTCTTATTCTTCTTTTGTCAGTGTTACTGGAAAGGTTTGTCAGGGTTTCTTTTCTTTTTCTTTTTTTTTTTTTTTAGTATATGAAAGAGATTCTATTGTTTTTTTATTCCAAAGACATCTATTTCCTAGTGTGCACTGACAAATGCTTATGATAAAATATTAGGCTTTTTATATATAACATAGAATTCCTTTTCTGAATACTTTAACACCCTAAGGGAAATTCTTTCCTGTGTCATGATAATTCCATGAAATGACATAACACCCATCACTCCTTTAATTTATTAACATAAACATTCTTGAATTCCACTTCTCAGAACCACTTCCCATGACTGGACTATATGTCTGTTACATTTTTCCTGATCCACGCTTTTTTTGGTTCTGATATCTTCAACTTACCACATTTGTTCCCATTGTTCTCATATTAAAGGCATGAAATTTTCTATAAAAACAGATAAACTCTGTTTTCCATTTTAATTTTGTACATTCTATTTGAAAGACAGAAAATTCCCTAGTGGCATTTTAAGAATCTATGCAGATTCTGCCTAATCTTATGTTTCAAATCTATGAAGCATATTCTAAAGCAGTAATCATAACAGTTAAAATACACATACTTGCATAACATTTTTGTTGAAGTAGGTTTTAGGTATCATATATTCTGCAACATCCCTAGGAAGGGAGTGCAAATAATACTTCAAAATGAAACTTCCCTTTTTTACTTCAGCTTCTTTCTTTGATTAAGAAGTTATGAATATATCTTGCCTCTTTTCACAAATGAAAATGTGTTTAAATGCAATTAATCTACCCTATTAACTCTACTAAACATCTGCTGTATTTGTTAAACACTTCAAAATTCTGTTCTGAATCGGTTAATTCTAAGGAATTTCTCAGTTAAATATTTACATGGGCTTCCATAATGACAAGCTGTAGCCTGTCTTAAGTAATCAGGAGATTGTCCAGAGAGAGCTATGTATAGTGTAACACACTGTAATAGCTGTCCACTGGAACTTAAAGTGGTTTAGTTTCCTTGGACTATTTTTTACATAGTTTTATCCTAGCCAAAAGAAGTAACAGCCCTATGAATTCCTTTCCCTGTCAACATTTTTAATGTCCAGAATTCCACTTAAAAAAAAAAAAGAATGAATGCCTGTATAGACATATGCAGATGTTTACATCATGAATCTCCAAAATACATTCTTACACTTCTCTTTGAGAAAAGCAATAAATCTTCATGTTTGTGAAATTTTAGGAAAAAATCCAGATTACAGTTATTTTCATAGCAGACTAAATACATGAAAAAAGTAGAAAAAATAAATCGGCATTACTCTTCTGCAAAGGAAATCTAAGAAGAAAATAATGCACAGATTATACACAAGATGCAATTCTCTAACTTGAAAAATGGTATACATCTATAAAATATCAAATAATGGTCAAAAATTTAAATAAGTTTCATAATAGAGATGATATCATAAGTGGTAAACAATTCTTAAATGAACTGTAAGGCAGTTTTACTCTTAGATATGACACAATTGAAATTACAAGACAGAAAATTCTCCAATGTGGTATTTAAGTTCAAGTTTTGAAAACGCGTATGATTAGAGATTGACCAGAAATCTGTTTCCTACGACCACCACCACCCATTATTATTCCATCCCAGTGTTTCCTTCCTTCTGATCCAATTTACTAAGTATCTATTGAGTCTCTTCTATTAAGTATGGTAGAGCATAGAAAAAAAATGATCTGTCCTCTAGGACTCCGAGTCAACTAAGAGGATAAGTAAAGTACATACATAATGGCATTAAGGCCAGAGTAAGAAAGAATTGTGGGAAGGGTCTGACACAAATGCTGAGCTCTACCCAAGTTTAGGTAGGCTGGAGCATAGGTATATGTATAATTTTCAATAGTAAGTGATCAGCAAACACTATTTTACTTTACTAGATGGAAGGAGTAGTAAACTGGATAATTGTAAATAATGAATTATCCCCAAATTTTGATTTCTTATTTTGGGAAAAAATATTTTTCTGTAGTTGCTTGGCCTATGTTTTACTAATGACAGTGTTGATTTTATTTTTCTTTGTAAATGTCAACTAATATTCAATAAAGACAGCTCAAAAATATTCTGAACGTTAATGCAATGTGTCTAGGATTAAAAATTGGTCATGGATAAATCAAATAGGGAATAATCCATTTGAGATTAAAAACAATTCCCTAACTTTTCCTTAAAAATCTCCCTGGGTTCTAGACTTAGCAAATATAAGGTGGGGGTGGGGCATGGGATTCAGAATCATGTACATTGAGGGGGCATATTAGTGGGTTTTATGTGTGTGAGTGTACCATTTGGACTTCGGACACAAAAGGTTCTCATAAATATTTTTGAATCCATTGAATCCACTTCAAATCAAGTTTAATATTTTTGCATTTTTGTCAGCTTCTGTCTATAATTTCTCCAACTAAAGGAGTGCAATTTTGATTATATGTGGCTCAGAATTAATTGTACTCCCTCCATGAATATTTGGTGTGTGTATGTTTTAGTAGCTCATGTTTAAAAACACTGAAAAAGCTGTCAACATTTGGACGGATATCAAAAATGTTATATATAAGTTTGACTATTCATGAAATGATAATAGTTTCCTAAGGGTAAAAGGAAGGAGTTTAATCTAGAGCCAAGATTGTGTCAGTCTTTTAAAAAATGACACAACTCCCTGTAATTATATTATAATTAATACTTGGTATATTTAGATTTTAAAAGTTGTTTTTCTTATGCACATTATAAATGTACCATCCTAAAGTTGGCCTAATTAGCCAACTTTCCTTGGTTATATCTCATTTGGTAGGTGTTTTTTGTAAAAAAAATCAAACAGAACTGGTCACTTTTTTCATTCCTTGTTTTTTATTCCTGCCTAAATCAATAAAACATAGGCTTTATGTGCCCCTATAACATTAAATTTTTCAGAGAACAGGGCACCTGTGTGGCTCGGTTGGTTTAGCATCTGCTTTTGGCTCAGGTCATGATCCCAGGGTCCTGGGATTGAGTCCCGCTTGGGCTTCCTGCTCAGCGGGGAGTCTGCTTCTCCCTCTGCCCCTCCCCCTTGCCACCCCCACCCCCGCTAGTGCACATGAGCACGTGCGCTCTCTCTCTCTCTCTCTCTCTCTCTGACAAATAAATAAAATCTTTAAAAATAAATAAAGGGAAAAATGAAGGGGAGAAAATCGGAGGGGGAGACGAACCATGAAAGACTATGCACTCTGAGAAACAACTGAGGGTTCTGGTGGGGTGATGTGTTAGCCTGGTGATGGGTATTAAAGATGGCACGTATTGAATGGAGCAATGGGTGTTATATGCAAACAATAAATCATGGAACACTACATCAAAAACTAATGATGTAATGTATGGTGATTAACATAACATAATAAAATAAAATTTAAAAATAAATACATAATAAATTGTTCCAAGAATAGATAAAAGAAATGACAATAATACATACATATATTTTACTAGGGTTTTGTAGGGAAGGAATCAGAAAGACTTGAGGAAATACTGAGGATTTGTGATACATGCAGAATTTTTTGTATTAATGCTTTTTGAAAATGAGTTACAGTAATTTTTATTAAATACTGACTTTGATCATATGAAAGTTATCTGAATGAAAATTTATAACTTTTTTCTATTCAAAATAAAATTAGATGGTGAAATTATGTACATTATCACATTTATTGAAACAGTTTCTTCTATAAAAAAACAAAAAATGAATATATACATAATAAATAATTATAGGTCATCACAAACACATCTGATGTTTTAGTTTAAAGGTAACCACAACTTTTAAAGAAAAAGTTCAGAATGTACAAATGTTTCCTAAGTTTTTTAAAATTAGGTAACAAAGGAATGTTTCTTCTGGAATGGAAGTAAATTCAGATTTGTTTGAATTTTTATTACTATTTTTCTCATTTATTCCAAACCAGTTAAGCATTTAATATACGATAGGTTAATCACAAATATTTGTAAGACTCTTTGAAAATTATTGGCTTTATCCAAAAACTTACTAAAGTGAATTGATTTTCCAGTATGAATTTTTTCACTCAGATGTTAATAGGCCCATTGTGTGAATAAGACAGTTTCTAATGATTCAGCTTGATGAATCATTACCTGTACAATCATTTAAATGAACTTATGACAAATACTTTAAAGGTCAACTACAAGGCATTTTAAGACTGATGAACCAAGACATTCATCCCTTCCTGTGGAAAGTCAGGGAAGGTCAGGCTGGGTTTTTTTCTTTTTTTTTTCTTTTATTTAAATTCAAGTTAGTTAACATATAGTGTATTATTAGTTTCAGGGGTAGAATTAGTGATTCATCAGTTGCGTATAACACCCAGTGCTCATTACCTCATGTGCCCTCCTTAATGCCCATCACCCAGTTACTCCACCTACCTCTCCTCCAGCAACCTTCACTTTGTTCTTTATAGTTAAGACTCAAGACTGTCTTACAGTTTGCCTCCCTCTCTGTTTTTATCTTATTTTATTTTCCCTTCCCTTCCCCTATGTTTATTTGGGTTTTTTTTCCTTAGATTCCACATATGAGTGAAATCATATGGTATTTGTCTTTTTCAGACTGATTTCACTTAGCATAATACACTCTATTTCCATCCACGTTGTTACAAATGGCAAGATTTCATTCTTTTTGATGGCTGAGTAATATTCCATTGTGTATATATGTGTGTGTGTGTGTGTGTGTGTGTGTGTGTGTGTGTTATATACACCACATCTTTATCCATTCATTAGTCGATGGACAACTGGGCTCTTTCCATATTTTGGCCATTGTGGACATTGCTGCTATAAACATTGGGGTGTAGATATTCTCTGGATAAATACCTAGTAGTGCAATTGCTGGATCATAGGGAGCTCTGTTTTTAACTTTTTGAGGAACCTCCCTGCTGTTTTCCAGAGTGGCTGCACTAGTTTGCATTCCCACCAATAGTGTAAGACAGTTCCCCTTTCTCCACCACCTCACCATCATCTGTTGTTTCCTGAGTTGTTAATTTTAGCCATTCTGACTGGTATGAGGTGGTATCTCACTGTGGTTTGGATTTGTATGTCCCTGATGATGAGTGATCTTTTAGCATTTTCTCTTGTGTCTGTTAGCCATTTGTATGTCTTCTTTGGAGAAATGTCCATTCATGTCTTCTGCCCATTTCTTGACTGGATTTTTTGTTTTTTGAGTATTGAGTTTGATAAGTTCTTTATAGATTTTGGATACTAGCCTTTTTTTTTTTTAAAGATTTTATTTATTTATTTGAGAGAGAGAGCACAAGCAGGGGGAGTGGCAGGCAGAGGCAGAGGGAGAAGCAGGCTCTCCGCAGAGCAGGGGGAGCCCGATGTGGGACTCGATCCCAGGACCCCGGGATCATGACCTGAGCCAAAGGCAGCCACTTAATCGACTGAGGCAGCCGCTAAACCAACTGAGCCACCCAGGTGCCCCTGGATACTAGCCTTTTATCTGATATGTCATTTGCAAATACCTTCTCCCATTCTGTAGGTTGCTTTTTAGTTTTATTGATTGTTTCCTTTGTTGTGCAGAAGCTTTTTATCTTGATCAAGTCCCAGTAGTTCATTTTTGCTTTTGTTTCCCTTGTCTTTGAAGACATGTCTAATAGGAAGCTGCTGCAGCCAAGGTCAAAGAGGTTGCTGCCTGTGTTCTCCTATAGGATTTTGATGGATTTTTGTCTCACATTGAGATCTTTCATCCATTTTGAATTTATTTTTGTGTCTGGTATAAGAAAGTGGTCCGGTTTCATTCTTCTGCATTTGGCTGTCCAATTTTCCCAACACCATTTGTTGAAGAGACTGTCTTTTTCCATTGGACATTCTTCCTTGCTTTGTCAAAGATTAGTTGACCATAGAGTTGAGGGTCCATTTCCGGGTTCTCTGTTCTGTTCCATTGACCTATGTGTCTGTTTTTGTGCTAGTACCATACTGTCTTGATGATGACAGCTTTGTAATACAGCTTGAAGTCGAGAATTGTGATCAGGCTGGGTTTTCTTAAGATCAGTTTGGCATGATGTGGAGAATGGAGGGGTTAGTGTCTGGTTCAAGTAGGAAGCCGATGAGCAAGCAAGAAGTGATGATGGGAGCTATAGGAATGAAAAGAAATAGATGGTTCCAAATATACTTTGGAGATGCACCAACCAAACTTGGTAACTGGATGTGAAAGAGAGATTTGAGAAAGGAAAGTACGGAGGATAAGTCCTAGATTTCTGGTATGAGCACTAACAGGATGTGTGAATTTACTGAGAATGCTGGAAGAGAATCCAGTCTGGGGGAGGAGGGTCCTAAGTTCAGTGTTTGATGTGCTAAGTTTCAGATGCCCTAGAGGAGGCAGTATCTCAAGCAGGTGGCTGGATACCCACATTGTAAATCTTAGAATCACTGGCCTGGAATATTCAAAGTCCACAGTACATTAGATCATGGCAAGAGAATGCGGATTGAGAAGAAAATGAGCCTAAACTCCCATGTTTAAAATGTTGAATAGGGAAGGAGGAAGTATCAGGAGAACTAAGAAGAAACTTTCAGAGAGGCAATAACTGCTGACAATTTTTTTAAAAAATATACCATCATTTTGAGTAAGAATTCCTATGTAAAAGTAACGGTGACAATCAGGAGACTTGACTTACAGATTAACAGCACCTGGAATTTCCTGGGCCTTTTGTCAGAGTCTGAAAAAAATGCTTATTTTTTCTGCCCCTTGATAATGTTGTTGTGAAAGTATTAAATAATGTCTGTGATATTAAAAATTAAATGTTATGAAAAGACATATATTGAAGCCAACATCATAATCATGTGTTTTCTTAGTGGATACTTAGAAGAGCTATTCTCAACCAAAAATGTGGCTATATTTATAGAGTTTATATATAGAAAGAACCTTTTTTTTCCTGCTTGCAAATATTGTTCCTACTTATTTATGGTAGTTTGGTGAAACATAGTTCTGACCATATGGGAGTCAGAAAGGAAGTCTGGAGTCTGGAAGTGAACAGTGGCCTCACACCTGGTTTGGAATCACTTTTTTTTTCTTTTCTGGAGTTAACTCCAAAGACAAACCAGTCACAGGACAATTTACCGTTATTATTATATTAGAGTCTAACTTTGGAAGAGCTTAAATCACTTTACAAGTTTGGTTTAATCAATAAAGTAGGTATTACTTTTCACAACATTCTTTGTGAGGCAGGTGTACTTGAAACAGTCTATTAACATGTGTTCTTTTCCACCTCCCACAGAGTTCCCTGGGGATACAGGGCCCACAGGGTCCACCTGGAAAAGAAGGTCAGAGGGTAAGTAAACTTGGGACAACTGGCAGGCATTACTATCTCAAGGCTTACTTATTTCTGAACATTAATAAAAATAAACCCAAAATACAGCAAGCAGATGGGCATAAGGAGAGTATTAACTATCCAAAGGCTGAAATTTGAGATCTGAGATTTTGACAGAGCTTTTACAATCCAGAAAGTTCTATATACTTTCAAGATTGGCAGCACAAATGTAGAAATACAGTTTAGGTGAAACGAATTAACTGTAATTTGATCTAGGGAACATTGCTCATATTTTGAGGTTTTGAGTTAAGTTGATGAGTATCTTTGTGGAGTTCCCGCCTGTTCATGAATTCTGTAAAGACTGTGAATATTAACTGCAGTCTTTAGTTGAATTAAATTATTGACTTTAGTGATGCTTTATAATTCTTCTTTCATTACAGTTTGCTGCCTTTGAGATAAAATATGTAGTAAGTGAATAAATTGTAGTTGCAATAGTTAGTCTTAGCTTCCCCCAGTGAAGGGAACCCCTGCAGTGATAATGGGTAAGCTTCACTTCAACATTTTCAGCAGTGGGTCACCTCATTCTTATGGCTTATTGTTATTGCTATTTTCAAATCATTTTAATGTCTTGAAACATTTTATGTGCTTGCTCATATGATTATTGTTATTAACTTTTGTTACCTTATAGATGAGGATTATATGACTCAGAGTTTAGGTGATTTGCCTAAAGTCAAAGAGCTAATAAAAAGTAGATCCAGGTGCTCGCTTTGGCAGCACATATACTAAAAAAAGTAGAGCCAGAACTTGAATATGGGGCTTCTGATTCTAAATCTCACGTTCTCTTTTACTGTCCTAGGGTATTAACCCCAAATCTCTTTTTTAGTCATTTTTGTTTATTATTCCCAGTTTTGTCCTCTGGCAAATAAGTCTTTTGCCTCAAGTATATCAGAATCTTTCAAGTATTTGGGAGCCAGTGGTATATTTTACCAAGGTTTACCTTTTATCAGGTTAATAAAATCCCATGTCTCTTAACTCTCTCTTATATGGGTTTCTGACTCCCAACATGCTGATCTCAGAAAATATTCATGGACTTTGTGGCAGTATCAGGAATGGGACTGAACATGTGTGGTATTACTTAGGGCAGAGCAAAATGTGGCGAGTATGCCCTTGTACTATAGATAATATACTTCTATTGGAGCTTAAGATTGAGCTGATGCGCTTCTGTGTATTTTTTTAAACTAACTCCTTCTACTAGAGCAGCTTTGTTTCTTTGTTTTTATTTATTTATTTTTTAGTAGTACAATTAAGATTTGATTTGGACAAAAATCAAAATTAAAAATTAAAAATTCTATGTTTACTTTTTACTACAAATGGCTAGTTTAGTGAACACAAAAGGGCTTAATAACTTTTGATGGTTAAGAAAATAAAAGGAAAAGTTTTGTGAATAATGGCTAAGATTTATGAGCCACCTATAATGTGCTAAATGCTTCACATTATTATTTCATTTATTTATTTCTCACAATAGCTCTTTGAGATATGTAATACTGTCATTCTCATAGAGAAACTGAGGTTTTTAAGCAACTTGGAAAGGACACATTGCAAATAAGTGGAACTATGCTGAAATTTTAAAATTATTTATAAAGCAGTCCTATCTGAGTTCTGCTCCCAATACCTATATATGCAACTGTAGTTTCCCATTTGGCTCTCCAGACCCTCTCTATTCAGGAGTTTGTTAATCCACTTGATCAAAGTTTAAGTAGCATCAGGGAGAAAAATAGAAAATTACTTACCTAGATTTTGAGTCTGCCTTAAGCAATTAACTCATTGGGGGCAGAAGACCAGATGAAATAACCTTGTGAAGTTAATTTCCAGGCTTCTTCTTCTGTTTTCTCCCAGTGATAGCCAAGATGTCTAATTGCATCTAGGACCATATTTCTGAGTTTATGTCTACTTTCTGCATCCAGAGGACATTTTCCTTCTAATAACTTTCCTTTCCTGCAAACTGAGTGATAAATTATACCTCCTAGTTAATATCCAGAATATATAAGGAACTCCTGCAACTCAATAGCAAACCCCCAGGTACCCAGTTTAAAAATGGGCAAAAAACCTGAGTAGACATTTCTCAAAAGAAGACATACAAATGGCCAACAGGTACATAAAAAGGTGCTAAACATCACTAATCATCAGGGAATGCAAATCAAAACCATAATGAGATGTCACCTCATACCTGTTAGAATCACTGTTATCAGAAAGATAAGAGGTAACAAGTATTGGTGAGGACACGAGGAAAAGGGAACCCTGGTGCACTCTTGGTGGGAATGTAAATTGGTGCAGCCACTATGGAAAAGAGTATGGAGGTTTCTCCAAAAACTAAAAATAGAACTACCTTATGACCCAGCAATTTCACTTCACATTCAAAAGGAAATGAAATGAGCATTTCAAGGAAATATCTGCACTCTCATGATATGCAAACAACTTAAATGTGTATTGACAGATGAATGAATAAACAAAATGTGATTCACAAACACACACAAATGCACACAATGAAGTATTATTCAGTCTTAAAAAAGAAGGAAATCCTGCCATTTATGAGGACGTGGATGAACATGGAGGACATTATGCTCAGTGAAATAAGCCAGACACAGAAAGACAAATCCTGCATGTTCTCATTTATATGTCTAAATCCAAAAATATCAAATTCACAGAAACAGAGTAGAACGGTGGTTACCAGGGGCTGGGCTGAGGAGGATGGGGGAGATGTTGGTCAAAGTGTACAAGTTTTAGTTATACAAGATAAGTAAGTTCTGGAGATGTAATGTACAACAATGAGACTATAATTAATATTGTGTACTTGAAATTTGCTAAAACGGTAAATCTTAAGTGTTTTCACCATAAAAAAAGAAAAAGGTAATTATGTATGAAGCGATGGATATGTTAATTAGCTTGATCATGGTGAATAGTTCACAATGTATATCAGATCATCAAGTTGTATACCTTAAATATATACAATTTTAGTCAACTGTATTCTCAAAATAGAAAAATATAATAATAAACAGATTTTTAGTTTTAATTCCCAAAAACTTATACTCTGTAGGTGGTTTGAGATGGAAATTATAGAGTTAGGTGGGTGAGGCTAGGTTGAGGGCATTATGTCTGAATTATCCCTCATATGACAGAGTTGTTTGTGTGTGTCTGTGGTAAGAATATTTGACATGAAATCTACCCTCTTGACAAATTTTTAAGTGTACAATGATACCACACTTTTGACTTAAACAACATGTGGTCAATTTGTAATGTTCCCTCTCTTTTATTTATTTTTTTATTTTTTTATTCTTATGTTAATCCCCATCCCTCTCTTTTATTTTAATGAAAACTTCTGCCAAGTCAGATGTTCATCCCTGCTGTTTGTATATACAGTTAGTTGCCTTTTTGAATCACAGAGAAGGAACTGATTCCTGTCATTGTTAAATTTCATCTTCTGGATTTTAGTCCCTAATATCATTCTATTAGTTTTCTTTTCCAGTGAAATGGCTCCCAGCTTTATGTCACCGTAAAATTTGATAAGCCTATCCTCTAAGTCTTCATGCAAATCTTTAATAAATCCCGAACAGAGTAGAACCTGACAATTGCATGTACCAACAAAGGCTGCCATCTTGATTACCACTGATGTTCTTATGGCATGATAATTAAATCATGTACAAATACACTAAACGCTACCTCCTTCCCACCCGCATTTCTTAATTTGGCTTGTAAGATAATTATGAGAGTCCTTGTCAGAGACTAGCTGAAATGAAAAAATATTCAAATGAGGCTTTTTAAAAATAATAATGCTTCAAATTGAAATTGTACCCTCTCAAAGCTTGCATTTCAGAGGAAGGTGGGTTAAAGAATAAATTAAACTTATGTATTCTTCATTATTATGGAGGAACATACTCAAATTATAAAGTTCAACCACTACTTTATGCAAATTTACTCCATTTATAAATATGTATAGTCTCAATAATTTAATATTACTTTTATTTTAGCCTCTATCAAGAGTAACAGTGTCAGAAACTAAAGAATGTAAAAGAATTTTATAGATACTGTTAGGCATGGCTTGTCGTTATTACTACCGGCTTTCACAAGTGCCATTATTTATTGAGGAAAGAAGCTGGAACAGGTATTATTGACATTATCCACATTTACAAATTATTATTTTCAAATACAATCCATGATTTATTCTGCTTTATAAGCTACTTAAAAGGGAAGCAATTAATTTAAGAAATGAGCATTCTTGGGGCGCCTGGGTGGCTCAGTTGGTTAAGCATCTGCCTTCGGCTCAGGTCATGATCCCGGGGTCGTGGAATAGAGCCCCACATCGGGCTCCCTGCTCAATGGGGAGCCTGCCTCTCCCTCTCCCTCTGCCTGCCGCTCCCCCCTGCTCATACTCTCTCTCACTCTCTCTCTGTCAAATAAATCTTAAAAAAAAAAAGGAAATGAGCATTCTTACATATTTACAGTTAGGTCCATCTTAGTGCCACCATTTCTTCTCTGCTCGAGAGTTAGGTAGCACTCAGCTCTTTTAGACATACTAATGTACTTATATGTATATGTGTGCGTATGCATACACACATACTGCAAGCTAAGACCAATAATTTTTCCATTTCACTGAAGCACGCAATAGAAGACAAAAGAAAAGTCTATGAATTTAAAATTATTTTTTATTGACACATTATCAACAAAACTCTTTTATTTTGATTACAGGTGTTTGACCAGGAAGGAATTGACAATCATTAAGTTAATTGAAATGACATATAAAATATGTGGCAAGTCTTATACATACTTTACTTCTGGGCATAAATGTCTTTAATGAAAGCAGAACATTTAATTTAATTTAATTTTTTTTCAGAACATTTAATTTTAAATAAATCATTGACTTCTTCATTTTCCTCAGTGGTTAAAGAGATACTAGCTTCTGCCCTACCAATATCTCACAATTATGGTCAGTTTCAAACATAGGTGTCACAAAAACAAAAACAAAAAAACAAATACAGGTGTCACATGTAAACATACTTTGAACAATATCAAACATTGTAGAAACATGTTAATATTACTATTATTTTTATTAAGCATACAGATTCTGATTGATAAATTCCTTTTCTTTTTCTCTTTGATCTTTGTGTATAGTTTTCTATAAGCACAATAAGAACACTATTTTTCTCCAAGAACCACACCAAATTTCTGTTTCAAATTTGTATTAGTTGATTTTATTCTTTTCACTGTCTTTTAAGTAACTAAATCTTAGATTATAAAGTGTTCATTTAATAAAATACACGGCAATATGCTTCTCATACTTAAAAGCTTCTCTTAACCTCAACAATGTTTCATGACAATATATATCTGAGATTTATAGGTTTTTTTTTTCTTAACCTCCTGATTTTCTTCTTTGATTCTGTCATATGCCATTATATACATACATGTGTGTGTGTATATATATATATATATATATATATATATATATATATATATGGTTGTTTTTTTTTACTTTGTTATCTTTTTAAAATCCTACAGGTAAAACATTTGGCTGGCACATTTTTAAGTTCACACATCCTTTATAGATTAACACATTTCTTAAAACTTATGTTTAGCATTGACCCTAAGACACAGATGAGAGTATATCAGAGAGAAGTAAGGGAGAACAGCATGGGGGCCCAGAGGATGTTCAGCCCATGATAAAGTCAGAGAAGGGCCAAAATAGGGACCAGGACACTGCAGAGCCAAGAAGCCAACAGAAGAGTATTTCAGGATGTATGGAGGGTTGAAGAGGATTAAAATTTGGAACAAAGTCAGAGGAAAGATGTTAGATAAGAGAAGAGATGGCTGGAATAGGTGCCAGCTGAAAGAGAAGTTTTAGCTGAATAATGGAGAGAGCATTAGAAACGAAAATTGCAAGAAAGGTGTAAATTAGGGGGTGAATCATGAGGAAGGAGAGACAGAAATGCGGAATCTGTTGGAGCGGTAAGGACAGGACCTGGATGGGAGCCCAGAAAAGTATCTTAGTGAAAAGTGGAGTATTTCAGACAGCTGAGCATGTTCACAGAAGTTTATATGAAATATCTCAGAAGAACTGGCATTTATAAAAATTCCCTCAAAGATATAGATTCCTTGCAGGTTTTCCTAATATTTGTAATAGAATTTCCCAAAATATAAAAAAAAATTATTGTTTTAATGTGACCTTGGATTTTTCCTTTTTTGTCACATTAAGTGCATGTCTGGATAGTATCAAGGTTGGCATAAAACTACCATGAACGTTTTAAAGAAATCACTCTAGGTCTCTGAAGAAAAGCATTTTGCTGGTGAGTCAGCTAATTACTGCCCCAAATGCAAGTTTGTCTGGTTGGACCAAGATAACACCTCATTCTTGCATTTTGTTGCTTGATTGTAATTTTGATCTTGAACAGAAATTTTATGGTTAAAAAAAATTCTTCTTTTTTTTTAGGGTAGCTTATTCCACAGTGCTAATTTCAGAGCCATAGAATGACCTCATCGTTCCAGTGAAGTGAGTTTAGGGCCTGGTAGAAATCACTAACAATTGTCTGTAGTTGGGATTAAATTATTTTACATTGGCTTGAGTTTTAAGGAGGAGCCTATAGAGAAAAGAATGAATAATGATGAATTTTCAGCTTCAGGAAGTAATTTGGTTAGTTGCACATGAAGATGACACTCTTCTTAACTTTATGTATTGAAACTGACCTTTAAAATTCACAGTGAGTGTATCCATAATTCTACTCACTCACTAATGCTATTACTTGTATCCTTGTACCAAGAATTTGTATTGCTAAAAGGAAAAAGTCAACAAATTTTCTTAAAGATTTTATTTATTTATTTGAGAGAGAGAGCGCACACAGAGGGAGAAGGAGAAGCAGAGAGAGCTGAACAGAGAGCCTGATGTGGGACTTGATCCCAGGACCCTGAGATCCTGACCCAAGCCAAAGGCAGATGCCTAACCAACTGAGCCACCCAGGCAGCCCCCATCAAATTTTCTTAAATAATAGTTTTAACTCTTGTCCCAGGTAGAACATAAATATAGGAAAAAGGCATCTCTTTTTTTTTTTTGCTTAATCCATATATAAATATGTAAATATACATGTTTTAAATAACATCTTAGAGGTTCTGCATTCTACAAATAATGGCTCACGTTTATTGCACATGTTTTAAACTTCCTGGCATACACATGACATCTTTTTCCATTTGCTTTCTGTGAAATTTCCTAAGGATTTCTTCTTAAGGATTACCAAAGAAATACCATATTTGATCCTGTATGATATTTCTAGATGGGTATCTGGGAAATTGTGTACCCTGGTCAAGTTTCAAGGGCTATGCAACTTTCCCCCAACATCTTACTTGAATTTACATTTCTCCCTACACTTCTATTTGCAGAGCTCCACAGCAGACTTTGGGGAACCTTCACTATTATTTCAATACCTGATACTGCTGTCTTTGTCTTTATTTGCTGTCTTTCTAGAAACTCATTTACCATTTAGAATTATCTAGTTATCCCCGGTTTACCTATAAGACAATTAAAATGAACACTTATAAAAGGTCAATATATATAATTGATAAAACTCTTACTGAGTTAAAATACCCACTTTGGAAGAAAAAAATATACCACAATACAAATTCTACCATATAAAAAATAATATAATGGTTTATTTTTGCATTTATGTTCTTTTTGTATAAAGTACCCTTTCTACTAGGAATGTAAAGCTTTCAAGCATTATGTGTCTGTATCATTATATATCTCATGGTCAGATTTTGTACATTTGTATTCTGACTTTATTCAGTCATTTTGTGTGCTTTGGGTGTTATATGTGTATATAAATAAGTAAATATAAAGTCATCTATATGCTTTCATCATTTTATACCTATTTCAGAAATTGAGAAATCAGCATAGAATATAAGAATAGCATAGCAGTCTTCTTACTTTTATTATATGATACATTTCTTGGAGCAAAAGTGTATCATTCATTACTTTGCATAATAATTTCCTCTTCTTGTCCTAACTGATGAAGTCCCAATAACATGTGATTCATTATTAAGCATGTGACTTCATCACAGCACATAATAAGGTATGATTTAATGTTTGTGAGATTTTTTAATATTGTCAGTTAGATGCTTCTCAAAATACAGCATCAGAATTTCAGAGAACTTTGGAAAAGAAGTTCAAGGAATGACAATGATCTGTTTTATCTGAAAATTTGTACTTCACAGTTTTCTCCTAGTGTCCTGCCACCCAGATACTCCTCCTTACTCCAGCTTGGTGTCCACCAGAGCTGCATCAAATTTAGTTACTATAGCAATAGAGTAAGGCAGGAAGAAGGGGGAGAAGCTAATATATATTCATGTCAAATGAATGTTCACGAAGGAGTAGTTGTGTAGCAAGGACAAGAATCCTCTTAATTTTGCCTCACACTCTAACTGGTAGGAAAGGTAAAGGAACAAGAAGATATTGGAGGCAACTTCTAGCTCAGTCTAATTAGGATCAGGTGAAAAAAGACATAGTATGAGATGTAGCCCAGACTTTATGAGAACGGGCCACCGCTCAGATAAATATCACAGCTAGTTAATGACAGGGTGCCTGTGGTCCATTGTGGTAAACTTCACTCTAATTAGTGAGTCTCTGCAGTGCGCTTGAAGAAGACACAAAGTGCCCTGGGAAGGCCGTAACAAGAAAAAGAGATTGTAACCAATGGTTTTATTCCAGTAATACTTACATAGGTCCTTAAACCACAAGGAGCTGAGGTCCTTATTCATTTAAATAAAGGGTCAAATGACACCATTTGTATTGTAACAGAATAGCTTAATCAACTATCTGTTATTTGGATTAATAAAGAGAAATGTTTCGTATTTTTCAAATAGAATGCTGACTCAGAACGGCTTATTTAATAGACCCAAGAACTGGTCTTTGCTGTGGGAGAAGCACACCTTCTTTTTTTCTTTTTTTCTTTTTTTTAAAGATTTTATTTATTTATTTGACAGACAGAGACACAGCGAGAGAGGGAACACAAGCAGGGGGAGTGGGAGAGGGAGAAGCAGGCTTCCCGCGGAGCAGGGAGCCCGATGCGGGGCTTGATCCCAGGACCCTGGGATCATGACCTGAGCCAAAGGCAGACACTTAACGGCTGAGCCACCCCGGCGCCCCGGGAGAAGCACACCTTCTTATGCAGCCTCCTTTGGACCAGGGACACATAGTCCCTGAGGCCCAGGCAGGCGGGGAGCTGTTTCAGCGGAGGGGCCTAAGGGCCCATTTCAGGGACATCCAGTTGTCAGATTTTAGAGCTGAGAGGGGACAACACTGTCATTCCAGTCCACCAAATCATGAAACTGAGGTCAGAAACATTCAACAGTTCTTCAAGGCTTCAGGCTATTAATCTCTTTAGCTATTGTGTATAATAAGAAGCCCTTACTGTCTGTTTTGTGGTTGTATTCCAAAACCCAGATTTCCCTGTCTTTAAAATGGAGACTATTGAGAATTTGACCAAAGCCCCTCATTTTTCTCATTAAGACCACACACATTATAAGGGACAAATGTCGATAGGTACAGTTGGTCCTTTTGTGGTCTCCACACATGGTAAAGAGTGCACATTCTGTGCCCATGCCCTGCTTAGCCTGCACCTGTAGCTGGGAACAAGCACTGGCTGGTCAGTAAGGAATGGGGGTGGGAGTCAGAGCTGTTCTTTTTCCAGCTGTGTGATTGGATTAACTTGTAGCTTCAGGCAAACCATTCAAGATTCTAACCTAAATTTATCTGTTTCATCACAGGTTAGCCCTCAGGTATGTTAGGAGATTAAGCCAGGAGCACTTTGGATGCAGTCTGGTGACAGGTGTTCTATGAAAGAATCTTATAAATATTAACTACTTAGTCATAGAAACACTTAAAGAGAATGGAAAAGGAGAAGGCACTCTCCACCGAAGTGACAGTATGCTAATATTCCTGCCTCCCTATCGTTATTCAGAACATCACACTGAACCCATTAGTAGCTATTTGGTACATGTTTAAATTTAAATTAAACATTTCAATTATGCACTTATTCAATCATGCATATAGTTTATCTTTAAAAGAATTTGAAGATGTTATAAATACAATCAAACATCTCTACACTGAGAGGTGAGATGAGCTAATTAATAAAAAGTAGAAAAAAGAAGAAAATAAGTGAGAACACCTATTTTGAGAGAAGCACTACGTTTGAGTGAAAACCTTCTTTCTGAGAGACCCGAAAGCCTGTTTTATTTACTTGAGGAACATTTGTGTGCCTGGTTTGTGTGAGGTACCATGGAAGTTGACTTAGGTCAGGTTTCCGTAAAAGCAGAATCTAAGACGGAGTTCTTGTATACCTGGTTTTCAGAAGAAACCTGTAAGAGAGTGAAGGAAGCAGAAAAAGGAAGAGGAAGACTGCAGGCAAAAAAATGTGCTTTCAGAAGTCTAGTTTTAGCCAGACCCCACAGGTAGCCGGAGCACCAGAGAATTTATTCCTACATTGGAGAATGGGGCGAGGCTTTGATACCCACCTACCACACTGGAAGGGGAAACGGGCAGTAACTTCTGAGGTATCTCCAGGCAAGGCAATTCCTGCAGACTAAGGCAAGCCTCTGGAGAGGAGCACACATGGAAACCATTGGCAGCCAGCACCCATGGTAGCTGGTCCCCCAGTCTGGCACCAACAACATCTGCACCCAGAGGTGGAATAAACACCATCCTTAACATCACCAGTGAAGAGCCCTCAATGGTTTTTGAGGAGAAGAAGACACAATGAAAATGTTGATTAATATTAACCTCACCACCAGAGAAAGACAGAGATAGACAGAGAGTGTGAGTGCGTGTGTTTTTTTTGTTTTTTTTTTTTAAAGATTTTATTTATTTATTTGACAGAGAGAGACACAGTGAGAGAGGGAACACAAGCAGGGGGAGTGGGAGAGGGAGAAGCAGACTCTCCACTGAGCAGGGAGCCCGATGCGAGGCTTGATCCCAGGACCCTGGGACCATGACCTGAGCCGAAGGCAGATGCTTAATGACTGAGCCAGCCAGGCACCCCAGTGCATGTGTTTTATATAGGAGCAAATGAT
The DNA here is from genome assembly GCF_002201575.2 of Neomonachus schauinslandi. Classification (NCBI taxonomy): domain Eukaryota; kingdom Metazoa; phylum Chordata; class Mammalia; order Carnivora; family Phocidae; genus Neomonachus; species Neomonachus schauinslandi. The sequence goes on along the minus strand of NC_058410.1, from coordinate 85,821,077 downwards.
AGAACTATTTTTTAGTCTAATCAATAAGTAATAGAAGGCTAAACTCAGCTCATGCTTATAAAAATAATGTAAAATGACCAGATGGGGCAGACATTAAGGAGAGAGAATGAGTGGAGACAAGGCAATGGGCTTAAGTATCAAAAGTGGTGTCTAAAGTACCAAATCTGAAACAGTAATAGTGCCTTCAACCAAAGTAAAAAATACTAGAGGAAAACATTCTTTTGAAGATGAGTCAGTGTCAAGCCTATAGCATTCAAGCCGCCAACAGGATCTGCAAATGGAAATGCACCAGCCCCTTAAAACCTGGATTAAGATCATAAGGAAAAAGGTACAGTTTTCTGTTAGAAAGTCATCAGTTTACGGGTGACACTTAAAGCCACCAGAGTAGATAGGGTGGCCAAGGGAGAGACTGTAGAAAGAAAAGAACTGAGGATAGAACCTTGAAATTAGGGTAAATTTATATACAGGGGTGGGTGGAAGGTGAATGAGAAAGTTAAAAGTACAACTGACCTTGAACAACGTGGGTTTGAACTGTGCAGGTCCAGTTTTAATTATATGGATTTCTTTGAAAAATACAGTCCTATAAATGCATTTTCTCTTCTTTATGATTTTCTTAATACTTTTCTCTAGTTTTATTGTAAAATACAGTATATAATACATATGTACAATATGTATTCATCGACCATTACTGTTATCAGTAAACCTTTTGGTCAGTAGTAGGCTATTAGTAGTCATGTTTTGGGGGGAGTCAGAAGTTACACACAGATTTTCGACTGTGTGGGGATCAGTGCCCCTCACCCCTGAATTGTTCAAGGGTCAACTGTATAAGGAAATGGAATAAGAGAAAGGTTTTGAAAAGAAGGGGATGGTCAACTGATTGGAAATCCTTTAGAGACATCAGGGAGGATGGGGTCTGAGGAAAAGCCTTTGGTGATCTGGAACAAGGCTGGTTTTAAGAGTGGCTGTGCTGGGCAGAGGCAGATGTGACATTTTATGGGTCTTGGGAGTATAGTAGTTATTGAGAAAGTTAGGGGATTATGGACTATTCTTTTCAGAAGCTGAGGTATAAAAAGAGATGGTATAAGAGCACATTCGGCGAGGTCAAGGAAAAGTTTTTTGTTGTCATTTTGTTTTGTTTTGTAATTGAGGACATTTACAAACGGAGGCAGGGAAGTCAGCAAATAGGGAGAAACTGCAGTTGCAAGCAATATGGGAAAATAATAAATAAAAGACCAGGCAAGAGTGTACATATGGGTCAGCACGAGTGTACATATGAGTCCCTGAGGACACGTTGGAAGAGAGGAGGGATATGAGTGCTCCCTTTGGGGACAGAGTAGGAGTCAAGGCACTATGCATATTTATCTCAAACAGAATTTTTCAGCATAGATATGACTTAATAAAACTTTTGCTGTTTATAAGTGGCATTGGTCTCAAGATTGTTCGTGGTTTCCAGGCAAGTAAAATTTATAGGTACTACTTTTATCCTTCATAAACAAGTCCAACTCATTCAAGTAAAAACAGCAAGAAATATAGAGACAGAGGAAGCCAAACTGAAAAAAAAAAAAAAGCTGGAAGTGGAATAGGACATTGGGAGAAGAAAACATCTGTTATTGTAATTTCAGAATTTTGCTAGGTTCTTAAGCAGCTGGTGAAGATGTAGGCATTTCCTTCACCCTTACTATCTGTGCCTCTTTGCCTTTGTAAATTACCCATGGTATCTGACAAGAGCTTCTGTTATCCGCTGTTTGAATTTATCTACTTTGTTTTAGAAAGCCATTTTGCTAGAATACAATTTAACTTCTTAGAAAACTTGGTTTTATTAGTATAATGTAAATGATGTCAGAGTAATATATTGCCAAAATTAAATTGTTCTTATCTTTATTTCTTTTGGCAATTTTTCACTTTTTATGTCTCTGTACACATTCCGTAAACTGTCATTTATTTTTTTCTCAAATGATACAAAATTTCTGAAACATGCTAATCAAGGATAATTCCCAAGCTAGGAAATGTCAAGGGACTGATTTACTATGTAAGTAGTCCTGCCTCTGTCTTTTTATCAATAAATTCTTGGGGTTATAGTTATACATTTTTGTAGACTATACTACTAATTTACTATAGGCTTAAAATCATTTTCATTGGTAGCTGATGGAAATGAATATGGTGTATTTCTTTGCAGTTGTTGCCATAGAGATAAAAACCTTTTCAAAGTAAAATGGGGATGGCATAAAAATTACTAATTCAAAAGAAGTTATGCTTCTAATTTAATATTGAAAATGGTGCACTATTCCCTTTCTTTTTTTATTTTGCCAAAATTGCATGACTTGAGTGTGTCTAATGTATTTTCATTAGATAATTTCTAGTACAAGAAAAACTGAAGCAAAGAATGAAATAGGTAAATTCCCTACAGCATTTAGTGGGATGATACTTTTACTTTTAATCTTTTATTCTTAAAATTTAACAACATTCCTAATTATCTCCTCTCATGCTCCACCTCCATACTCCTTCTTTATATCTTGCTATTTAATTTCAAATCTAATTACCTAAAATGGGTTTTCTTAAATACAAACAATTTGCTTTCATTTTATGCCACATTATTTCCAACAATTAGACACATTTTCTAACAATAACACAGTTACAAAGATAAACAAACCTATGAAGCTTACTCAAATCTTATTACTATTCATGTTCAGATTTTGAAAGTCTTATAGACTTCCCTTGAAAAATCAAATTAAGGCACTCTTGGAAAATATTCTATGACTTAGAATTGTTTTACTAAATGAACCTCATTTTGATTCTGTTACAAAAATGTCAGCAGCAACACTTTCTGGAGACATTGGAATGAGCTAAACCAACACTAAGACAGATGATTAATTAGGTGGGGAAGTGTCAGCCAATGAAACAAGACTGTGGTGGATGATGTGCCTACAACACGTCCGCATGGGAGAGCTATGTGATGGAGAAAGAGGAAAAAGGGACAAGGTCAGAGAAAACAGACTCTACCTTATCTTCATTTTCCTCCTAACTAACTCTGTGTTTGCTTTCTTTTAAAGCCTAGAACACTGTTCACCTAGCCAAAAGCAATATGGGTGGCTCGGTCATTGAGCGTCTGCCTTCGGCTCAGGTCATGATCCCAGAGTCCTGGGATCGAGCCCCGCATCGGGCTCCCTGCTCTGCGGGAAGCCTGCTTCTCCCTCTCCCACTCCCTCTGCTTGTGTTCCCTCTTTAGCTGTGTCTCTCTCTGTCAAATAACTAAAATCTTAAAAAAAAAAAAAGTAGAAGAATTGAAAGGATTGTTCCCATAAAAAAGATAGGAGTTAATGAACTGTGGGTGCTTTGTAACACAATGCTATTCAAGTATGGTGCTCAGACAAGGTGATACAGCACCATGATAAGTACAGAAATTGAAAATGCATGTTTAGAAACTTTTATAACAATTTAATATTGCTGTATATTCTAAACATGGTTATTGGACTCATCCATTAGGCCATAAATGAGTTGTGTGTTATTGAACCACATGGAGAGTAGCTGCCTACCAGTCAGGAACAAGAGGGCCACATCAAAACATGGGACATTTTGAGGTTAGCTCGTCAACTGTAATCCACAAAAAAAAAAAAAAAAAGTCTGAGAAAATGTGATCATTTATTTTTATAAATTATTTTCAATTATTTTAAGTTTTAATCAAGTTAGGGAAGTAGAATTGTATTATTTATTTTTAACCCCAGCTAACTAATGGCAAAACAAGCTTCACAGGAGTTTTTGACACCCACGTATTTTCATTAGAAATAAACTAACTGCTGACCATGAAAGTGATTTCAAAGAAATAAAGATCAAAAAGAATTGGTATCAGTTTTATTAGGAAGTATGACCATTCATATATTGAGTTCAGTTCATTGATGGTGAAGTATGAAAGCATAGCATGTCATTTGCAGAGATGGACTGGCTCATGTAGCGATGAATCCATCAAAACGTAAGCAACATTTATACACAAAACAGAAGTAAGTTCAAAAGCAAAAGAATTTTGAAATAATGAACGTTGATGTAAAAAGCCAATTGAAGTAAATGTTCAGTACTTCATATTTAAACATTAATGCCTTGGAGATGTCTTAGAAAGTAGTACTGTAGATTGCTGAAACAAAAATAAACGTACAATTGCTGAGATATTAGTGAAAGATGACATCAAAGATCTTTGCTTGGAAATATTGAGTGAATATGTCAAAGATTACATGGCTTGACATATTTTTTTAAAAACTAGCTAATATCAACTCAAACAACAAATAAAACTAGCAAAATATTTTTACTACGTCTTGACAAATGCACAAGTAATGCTCATGTGGCAATTTTTTTGGTATATGTACAATTGTAGATGATGGTGACAAAAGGAAGAATCTTTTTCTTCAGCTTCTTTGCCAACAAATATGACTAGCTCTGAGCTTTAGGAAAATATAAAGGATTACATTGTCTGCACATGTGGTTTAGAGTTCAACTTTTGTACAGGAGTATGTTTCGACGACACAGCTGCAGTAATAGGGAGGTATTCCAGAACGGTTACCCAGACTAGGGAGCTTGCACTAGAATGTAAACCAACACATTGCTTCCTTTATCAGGAAATTCTTGCTAACAAAGAAATATCAGCTAAATGAAACGTTAGGCTTAATGGCGTGGTAAAAATTGTTAATTTGTGAAGGTTAGTATGTTAAAATTGAGATTTTTAAAATTTTGAGATAGTACGGAAAATGGTCAGAACAGCTCTTCTTGCATACTGAGTTACGGTTATTGAGGAGAAAAAGTTTGTCAAGTATGTTAGAATTATAGAATCAATTCATTGTTTCTACAAATTAAGAAACCAGTGGCTCAACATCACTCATCATCAGGGAAATGCAAATCAAAATCACAAGGAGATATCAGCTCACCCCTGTTAAGAGTGGCTCTCATCAAAAAAAATAAAGAGAGAGACAGAGATAACAAGTGTTGGTGAGCATACTGAGAAAAGGGAACCCTTATGCACTATTTGTGGGAATGTAAATTGATGCAGCCACCATAGGTTCTTCAAAAAATTTAAAATAGAACTACCATATGATCCAGCAATCCCGCTTCTGTGCACATATATCCAAAGGAAATGAAAACAGTATATTGAAAAGGTATCTACACTCCCATGTTCATTGTTGCATTATTCACAATAGCCAAGATACGGAAACAACCTAAGTGTCCATCAACAAATGAATGGATAAAGAAGACATAGTGTATATATACAACAAAATATTAGTCAGCCACGAGATAGGAGGAAATCTATTTAGGACAACATGGATGGACCTTGAGAGCATTATGCTAAGTGAAATAAGTCAGACAGAGAAAGGCAAATACTGTCTGATATGACTTATTTGTGGAATCCAAAAAAGCTGAACACATAGAAAAGGACTAGAATGGTGGTTACCAGGGACTGTGAGGTAGGGTAAGCGAGAGAAAAAGAAGAAACCAGTTTATTCTCTCCTTTTAAAAAATGTAATTTGGACACTTTTATAGATTTGCTTTTTACCTATCTTTAGTATTTTTAATAATATCCATACTTCCATGCAAAGGAAGAATGCAATGTATTTCAATAGCAGAAGAAAACTGAAGAGGGAAAACTGAAGTTTCTACAGATTGTTGCAGTATATTCCCATAGTTTTACAACCATTATTAAAGAAATAAGTGACAATATCCTTCATCAGTGAAAATTATCAACAAATATTTTTAACATTTGATAGAAGGTTTTGAATTTTATTTTCCACCAGAAGAAGACTCATGCATAAACAAAGAAGATTCATATGTAAGAATTCCAGGATGCTGGGGCACCTGGGTGGCTCAGTCAGTTGAGTGTCAGGCTCAGTTTCAGCTCAGGTCATGATCTCATGGGTCATGGGATGGAGCCCAAGTCAGGCTCTGCGCTCAGCAGGGAGTCTGCTTGAAGATTCTCTTCCTCTGCCCCTCCCCACCTGCTTATATGCTCTCTCTATCCCTCTCTCTCTAAAAAATAAAAAGATAAAAATAAAAGAATTCTAGGATGCCAAAATCATTTCTTTCATTGAAATATAATTTAAATTAAACAAAAAATTTATAGGGTAGATTGCTGGAACTGGCTACAGATGAAAGATTAAAGATGAATTAAAAAAAATAACAGCATCATTTCATTTTTTAATAAAAGTTATAAAGAATATTCTCCTGAGTTTGCTGAAGCCAGTTTGGAATCTCTTGTTTCCTTCTTATCAACATACCTCTGTTAAACTCATTTCTCTACTGAATATCAGTAAAACCAAACAATGAAGCACTGCAGATAAGTTATGCCCTACAAGTAGCATTGTCAATTCAACTTAAGTTAAATGTTAACAAACAAGAAACAAGCTTTAATATAAAGGTATTTGTTTGTTTTTTAGGGGGAAGGGGCAGAGGGAAAGGGGAGAGAGAATCTCAAGCCAACTCCATGCCCAGAGCAGAGCCCAATGCAGGACCCGATCTCATGACCCTGAGATCATGACCTGAGCCAGAATTAAGAGTGAGATGCTCAACTGACTGAGCCACCCAGGTGCCCCTAGTATAAAGTTTCTATACTAAAACTTTCAATACTGATATGATTGTTTCATTTGTCTGAGTGTTTATAGGCACTTAGTATGGGGGATCACTATCTCACTCAGAACTTTTGTTTCATTATAATTGCAAAGGACTAAAAGTTCCAAGCAGAATAGTGAATCCTTGTTATCATCATATATACACTTTTAACAATATGTGCAGTTTTATAAATTATTTTATTTTTCCCTGTTTATTTGATTATATTTACTAAAATTTTAATTTATGTCTATTGAATCCAATAGTAAACATGTCCTTATTTCACTTTTTTCTAGTAATTTGGTATTATTATATTTATAAAAGTAGCAGTCCATAACAAATTGGAAATTTTAAAAACCAGTCCTCCACCACAGAGTTAGAGAAGTACTGATTTAGTAAGTTACATTGACTTTAGGCTAAAAATGTAACAAAATTTTTATCACCAGCAGAAAAATTCATTTTATTTAAATATTGCTAATTAAACATTTAAAATAGTTCAACCTTGTAATAATTAAGAGAAATGTGCACTGAGCCAGGTTAACGTATTTTACTGTCTGCTCTGCTTTATTCCTGGCTACCTATGTTAATTCTTTTGGAATCTAAGTACAAGTCAGGACAAGCAGAGGAGCTAAAAGTCATTTTGTAAATGGAGTTTCTAAAAAAGTATTCTAAGAGGAAAGAGGACTGTCCTTTCTCACTCTTGGTTGGTTTTCTCCTTGGGAAGAAGATAAAAGGGAATGAATGGGTAAAATGTGAACAGTAGTCTGACTTACCTTTGTAAGATCTGAGGATTCATTTTTACACAAAGGAGTTAAACACCCTAGAGCCCAATAAAAAGGCAATTATGTATTGGATTTAGGTGCATGGGGAGGCAAACAAGATACAGTTAAATGTATCCAGGTAAGGATCTGTAAGGATAACTAACTTGGTAGCTGAACTTTAGGCTCATGCTGACTGGTTTTCTTTAGGTAAGATGAACATACCTAATTTTAGCATGGCTAAAGCTGACTTGGTCACAAAACTGAAAATTTTGGACCATCTCATCAGTTGTTGGTGCTATATCACACCAATAATATAATCTATATGTATGCAATATTACAGCAATATAAATAATATATATGGTAATTCTATATTATTATCCTGGTTACAACATCCTTCTCTGTTAAGGATTATTATCTCCGTTTTTCAGAAAAGGACACTGAGGCTTAAAGAACTTAAAGAGCAAGTTAAAGAGTCACAGAGCAAGAAATTGGTAGAGTTGGGTTCTAACGCAAATCTATTGCTAAGCTATGGTTCCATAATAGCCGTTTTTCAAACTGTGTGAGATGATCCATTAGCAGGTCAGAAATCAACTTAATAGGTCCTAATAAGACTTTTTAAAAAAGAAATAGAATACAACAGAATATTCAAAAGAGTTTAACCAATGCAGTGGAAAATGCCTGACATCAGATGATACTGATTTTGTTAACTGATACTGGTACAAAAGCTTCTCTGCCTCTTTGTCTCTGCCCAGCCCCTCTCTGGGGTTGCCTTGATTTATTTCCCTACCAACACTTTCAACTTTCCTTCTCTCCCCTGACCTACAACTTGTGCACATGAATGCTAGCTGGTAGGTGGAAGTGCTCCTTCTGCCATAGAATGGCCTTGGTGGTAGCCAAAGCAACCCACCTGGCTTGCCAATGGAAAGAGGGCCATTCATCACTTGATGGGTTCATACCTTATGTGGATATCTGGTTGCTTGAGGTTTTCATTAATAAAATGCTAACCTCTGCATCACTTCAGCAATGCAAACCCTTAAAGATCATGAGTTCTGGAGTCGCACAGACTGCTGGAGGAGTCCCGGTTCTGTAACCCAGGGAATGCCATCCTCTCTGAGCCTTGGGTTCTTCAGCTCTGCGGTGGGAATGACACTAACAATGCCTAGCCTGAAGTGATGATTAGAAAAACATATATGGAATGTAGCCAGGACAGGGCCTGTCACATGGCAGGTGCTTGTTAGCTGCTAAATGGGATATCATACTTACAATAGCAATTTCCAAGTGAAATCTATCAGTATTAAAACCAAGGAAAAGATTTAGTGGTTCTTTTAGCATCCCAGAGACGTTTGTGGATTTGTCACATAACACATTTGCCCTGAAGAAGTGCAACCAGTCAACAGGTGCTTGGCCGCTGAAATCCAGCCTGTGCCCCACTAACCAACTGTGTGCCCCCTTGTTTGGCTGTAGCCGCCAGGAGGAAGGGTGTCTTTGTCTCATTAGCACAAAAGTACCCTATCAGCTAACTGTCTCCTGGGTCATCAAAGTCATTTAGTACTAACCTATGGGAGCTCAGAAGTGCCATCTGGTGGACTTTTCCATTTAATAAAGTGCTAGATGAATAAACTTTTACTAAAATTGGCTCTCCCCAAAACATGTGTATTTCTAGAGGTATTATAGGACAGTTTGGGGAGGTTCTTCTCTTTGTCATCATATAGACACATGTGAAGTCCAGCAGCACATCAAGACTAAACTATTTACAGCATAGGTTGACAAAGTACTTTCTGAAATGTTTTATGGACTGCAAATGTTTCATAAGGAGTCTTCATGCTTTCTCTTTCCATTCCTTGATGTTATGAAATATGACAAAAGGCTTTTTTAAGGTCACTATATATCTAGCCTATTGAACACAGATACTCTGTTTCAAAGCTCTAAGAAACTGATACTTTGGATCAGTAGACCCAGATTTAATTTCAGCTGGCTCAGATTACATTTTAAATTCCATTTCAAAATATCTGCCATTATTGTGTTATTAGAGATACTACTAGTGTTTTATGTAACTGGAAGTCCTTATGATCCCCAATTAGGTGTTTTAAAATTTAGCTGCATGAATTGAAATATTGCAAGTGAGTTATGCTATTACAGCCCTTATCATATGTTACTAATTGAATTGACATTTTACAGGATGAAGTTTTTCTAACAGAGAAAAATAAATGGTGCTAAATTCCTGAATTCCTTGGGCCAGTAGTTCTTTTCTTGGATGAAAGACTTGAGCAACATTAGACCCCAATATACAAAACCTGAAAAAAAAAGAATTGAGACTTTGCCTCATATTATAATAAATAGTCTCGTACCTGTTGTACGTCTGTATTTTGCTACTTTGGAAATATCTTTCTTTGGAAATATTATCTACACACACACACACTCCCAACAAGGATGAGTACAAAATTATTGAGTACAAAAATATTGTTAAAGGCTATATACAAAATAATTTATACAAATTTCAAAATATGACACTATTAATATTTATATATATACACATATGTGTTTGTTTTTTTAAAAGAATACATGGGCCACAAGGATAACATCAAACTCATTAAAGTTACACCTTGAGAGTAGTGAGGGAAACAGGACTAGAGGTGGTCCAAAAGTACTTCCATTTAATCTGTAACATTTTGTTTATTTTAAAAAAGATTTGAAGAAAATATTACAAATATTACCAGTTGTTAATTCTATATTGTGGGGAAAGTAATCATTTGTTATGTTACTCTTTTTATGTATCTGCATTTTTAAAATTCTCAACAAAATAATTTCAGAGTACTTAAGAGGGTTTTTATCTTGTGTTCCCTACAACAACAATATTAACAGAAATAAAAATAAAAACATCACTAGAGCCTAAAGAATTTTTGAGACATAATTAATCCCACGGTTTGGGTATTGATCCTTGTCTAAAAGTATGGTAATGAATGAGATCACATTCTTTTTTTTCGTTAGCGCAAGCTCCTCATTTTTCCAGTATCTTTTCAACAAATTACACTTAATTCCATTTTAATTGTTAGCACAGTCCAAAAATAAGAACAAATATTTATTGAGCACCTACTGTTTGCCAGGTATTATTGTAGACGTTGAAGATAGAACAATGAAAACAATAGACTGGGAGTCAGCAAACCACGCTTGGTCTAAATCTGACCCACTATCTGTTTTTGTAAATAAAGTTTATTGGAACATATCCATGCTCTCCTTGCATATTTTCTATGGCTGCTCTACAACAGAGTTCTCCATAAATGCCTACCCATTCTTCGGTACAGAAAGTTCCAAGCTTTCCCAGAGAGGTTAAACTGCATGGGGGCATGGAGAAAGTCGAACACATTCAGATGTAGAGCTTGTAGATCAGTTACATTCTTGGCAAATATGAAGGAAAACTATATCCCAAATGGTCTTTTTAAAAGTTAGTATTGTGGTCACCTACTGGCTTAAAATAGAACCTTATATAGAATGTGCTAACATTACCATGTCACCGTGGCTGACTTATGGGTAAGATATGTGCACGGAAATAGTGATAATCTGCACTCATCAGCTACCTAGTTCTCTTCTTCTCTGAGCATGGGTAATGATTGGTTGGATGACTGGCAGAGTTGGAACTGAAGTTTTTGAATGTAAACAACATTTTGCCTAAGGAGGTGGTATTCATAGCTTTGGCCTTAGCCTCTCAACGAAATGCATATTCTATCCTGACTGTTTTTATTTGAATATAATTGACACACAATGTTGCATTAGTTCAGGTATACAACATAGTGATTCCACATCTCTGTAGGTTATGCTATGCCCACCACACGTGTAGCTACCATCTGTCACCATACAACGCTATCACAATGTTATTGACTCTATTCCTGTGCTATAACTGTTATTCCTGTGACTTATTCATTCCATGAATATTCAGATTTACAAAGGACAAACTAGGGCCCTTACTCAGAGTAAAAGCTGAACTCCCTACAGTGGCCTACAGGGTTCTGCTCCACAGGCCCCGTAGACTCTACCTCCTCTCTCCTCTCACACCATAGTAGCCTCGCTGGCTTTCTGCAGTTCCTTGAAATTTCCACTTTGGGCCCTTGTACTTGTCACTTCCCCCAGATTTCCAGACCTCTTTGAAATCTTTCCTCACAGGTCATCTTTGCAACACAGCTTTCTCTGACTTCTTCACAATACTCCCTACCCCCTTCTCCTGTTTTCTTTTTGGTTGCATCTGCCACTATTGACCACACTAAAACTTACTTATTCTGTTACTGTCTGTCTCTGTAATAGACTTTAAGCTCCATGAGGGCAGGTATCTTTTTATTCTGGTAGGGTGGATGCAGCTAAGGCTGAGAGATTATGTGACTTGTCAGATTTGCTTAGCTCATAAATACAAGAGAAGGTACCAGTGATCAGATCTCTGGCTTCTCAAATAATGGATACTGTTTTCCATCTTTTCATTGTTGTTAAGCCAATGATCAGTTATTTTTGTCATAAATATATGAGAATCTATATTCACCTTAATTGAATATATACCTTTCTGTATAATATAAAATATGACCACAGACAACCAAGTATACTACGTATTTAAAGTATGCCAAAATAGAAATATTGCTATTCTAATAATCCGAAGCCATTTATATCCAAGTTTCACATAACTTCTAAATCTTGAAAATAATGGTGAATTATACTGTTTTCTTGGATCTCTTAAGCAACTTTAATTTTTTGTGTGTGGGGGGGGAAACCCTTATACAGAGGGAAGAAGAGAAATATTCTAATACTAGATTATAAGCCCATCAAGGGTAGAAGCTGTGTCTAATTTTCTCTTTAATCTCCAATAATCAACATATAGTAAGCACTGTAAGTAATAAGTAATAAATGTACAAACACTTATTATTGATCTAAGATTATGTGTTTACTTTGTTTTCTGAATCATTTGTGTTTGTCATTGGCAGTTCATTTCTCACTAAGGTAGTAAACAAATCTATAGTTTTGATCATTTGCAACATTAGTTCTTCTGTAATTTTAGTTATTGATGTTTCTGGAGGATTTAAATTATGGTTCTGTCTTCAGGAGCCCAAATATCCAAAAGAACCTATGAACTTTACCACATGATTTTATGTTTAGAATCACAAATACAAACAATTGGGTTTTTCTCCTCACCTCTGGAGAGCTTGATATCAAACAGACACCATCTACATGTGTTCTCTCCTTTGAATGGACTTAACTCCTATTTCTTCGATAGATTTTACTTAAATAATCAGATAAAAATACTATATATAAGGAAAAGGTAATGACATAACTCCTTGCATTTATACTTTTTCCCAAGCTGTTGGTTTCTCAGCCATAATCCAACAATAAGGGCTTTTTGTCTTTTATTAGCCTCTCAGGATTCATTTGTTAAGTCATTGGGACCTTTGGTCATCCATTACTTTAGGGCATCTTTGTAGCTTTGATCTTATATTTTAAAAGCCATCCAAACTATGACATTATTTTCCAATAAGGACTCTAAGTTATTGGTTGATCATAATATAAAAGAGATTATAAACTACATTTGCATATTTCTGTGTATTAGTTTAAACATCTTTTTTTTTTCCCCCTGCAAGGTCTTTCACTTGAGTTAGGCCAGTTAACTGACATATTGCTCATTAATCATACATATTAACTAGAGTAGTTAAAGTTTTAAAATCCAACGTACCATTCTGTCCACAGGGACTAGTCCTTGTTTTCTAAGTGTGATGACATATGCTTCAGACACTGCTAATTAGGTCTTTCCCTTGAAAATTCATCCTGACATGTTTCAAGAACATTTTTCCCCCTTGAGTACGAGTTCACTAAATTATTAATATCCTTGTATAAGTCTTCCAGGATTACTTACACAAAGCAGTTTTCTCTATTTTAAAGCCAGAGTTCACAGTGAACAATAAAATAGATCTCGCATCCTTGTATATCTCCTTTCCTAGTCAAAAACAATGGGTTGGGCAAATATCAGAGAATAATAGATATTATATTCAGTAACATAAAATATTAATGGAAGGTAAAAACTATTTTGTACATGTAAATGGAAATGTGTATTAGTCAGGGTTCTCTAGAGAAACAAAACCAAAAAGATATGTATACATAGAGTTATTTTAAGGAATTGGCTCACACAATTATGGAGGCTTAGAAAATCCAGAATCCGTGGAGTAGGCAGGCAGACTGGAGACTGGAGGGGCCAGTCTTTGTTCTATTCAGACCTTCAACTGATTGGACAAGTCTCAGATTATGGAGGACAGTCTGCTTATTCAAATTCTACTGATTTAAATGTTAATCTCATCCCAAAAAACACCTTTACAAAAACACCCAGAATAATGTTTGACCAAATATGGCCCAGTCAAGTTGACACCTAATTTTTTTTTTTTTAAGATTTTATTTATTTGACAGAGAGAGAGAGAACAAGTAGAACGGCCGGCAGAGGGAGAGGGAGAAGCAGGCTCTCTGCTGAGCAGGGAGCCAGACATGGGGCTCGATCCCAGGACCCCAGGATCATGACCTGAGCCGAAGGCAGCCACTTAACCGACTGAGCCACCCAGGTGCCCCAACACCTAAAATTAACCACATAAGATGCTATTTCAATAATCAACACCTGATTATCTGCACAAATGGAAGTGTTGCCATTAGCAACATAAACTGTTGAGCTGCTATATTAAATGATAATTTTGTAGTAGTTTTACCTTCCTGCCTATTATCTATGTAGACAGGCACTTAGATCACCCTCTATTATATGACTTTTTTTAAGATAAAACTTCCAGTAGCTTCCCATAATAATCAAAATAATAGAACTTAGAACCCTCATCATAATCTATGAGGGCCAGTATAATCTGGCCTGCCTACTACCCACCCCCCCACCGCACCCCACAATGGGCTCGCTCCTCTCTAGCCACCTGTGTTTCTTGCTATTCCTTGAACAAGCCACACTCAGGGCTTATTTCTTGCTGTTCCCTCTGCTGGATGCCCTTTCTCAGACCTTGCATGGCTCACAGACTCACTTGGTTCAAGGGTCTGATTTTTCTATCTAAAACTGCACACCTCCCTATATAACTTTATTTCCTTCACTCTGCTTTATTTTTTTTATAATTCTTATTGCTATCCAAAATTCATATCTTTATTTTTTTAGTTATCAAATATGCAGTAAGTATAACATAGTGGTAATGATCAGAGATGATACAGCCAAGTTGCCTGGATTTCTACCTTTGCTACTTTCTAACCAAGTGACCGTAGGCAAATTGCTGTCTCTCACTTGCCTCATCTGTATGGCAGAGATACCTCAAAGATATTTTGAAAACTTAATGAATAAATAGATGTAAATTGCTTAGGATGGTGTTTGGCACAGAGTAAGGACCATCAGTTATCTATTACTATTATTGTTCCCAATAAAAGGACAAGATTGAAGATATTTCCAGAACATAGAAAAGGGTCTGGCTATATTAGGGGTTCAGTAAATGTTTGTAGAATGAATGAATGAATGAACAAATGAATCTGGGCATATGCTGCCTGAGAGTGGGAAAAATGTCCTACAAAGACACAGTGAAGAGGTGGCAGATGAACAAATGAAGAGTTTAAAAGTTGTAATGGAAGTTTTACATGCTTGAGAAAGCTGAATTGGGTAGGTTTTATGTATGAATCTGTATGTATATAGGCATGTATATATGTATGTATGCTGGGAACAAGATGTAGCTGGGATTTCTGCCTATAGGATAGATCCCTAAAGGGGATGGAAAAATCAAAGGAGAACATAAAAAGAATCCAGCAAATGACCCACCAATAGAGCTGCAAAGACCAAGTGGGACACTAGCTTTCCCAGGAAATCCTAACCTTATGCTGGAAAAGATTGGAGCTGAAGGAGAAAGAGACTGTCCGGAGAGACAGATTGATGAGGCTACATTCCGAATTATTTCTACCCAGTCGTAGTTTCAAGTGACATTGGGAAGTGAAGTTTAAAGAAATGTTGGTAGTATTCAAATCAAGAAAAAATATACCCAGTATTGGCATAATGGCATGTCCTCAAGTGTTCAGTGTTTGAAGGTCATCAGTGTATTTCCCAATACTTGGATCAATCAAAAATCGAGCAAAAAATAAGGAGTAATGGGCTGGGAAATGCCTTCTAAGCACACTTGATTGAAAGGTTGTTGATAAATATCAGAGGAGAAAAGGACCAAAGAGGATACACATATCTGTCAGTACAGAAGAATCCAGGAAAATCTCTCCCTGTTTGAGAAGACATTTTAGGGTTTGGTCCCCCATCAGTCCACTGCTGAGGGTATACAGATGGCTTCCTCCCTACCTTTCACTCCCATGCTGGTGACCGTCCCTCTCCCTCTCCCTCTCCCTAAAGAGAAGACTGAGGAGAGTTATTCCAAGGTAGCACACGATCACGACAGGAAGGAACTTAATTCTCACTCCCCCACCCCGCCCCAAACTCCTAAGCTTACTCATAACCAAATGAACAAGTCTATCCAAATCGTTGTTATGAATAACTGTCCCTCCTCTCCTACTTTGAAGGCAAGATCCAGGTCTTAGTCATCTTAATGTATTTTCCCCTTGCACAGTATGGAAAACACAGTACAGTTTTCTTAAATTCACCCATCTTTTTGTTAGGGTTTGATTCTGAAGTCAGCTTTTAAATATCCAAATGCAATTTGACCTAGCAAATTCAAATTGGTGAATTGAGAATTATGCCCTGAAAATTCTCTTTTGAAATCAGGTGACCTGTATAGTTCATCTTATGGATCCTCTGGAATTCTCTTCCATTACCAGGCAATTATTGGATAGCTGCAAAATGTATTCTTATGAATTTATTTGATGCTGGTTAATCAATTCTGCACATTGAAAATGCAGTTCTAAAAGTCCACCCCTGAGGGTACATTTCATCTTTTAAAATAGGCAACTCAAAAATGCTGAAATTATACCCTCTATGACTTGACGTTAATTGAAATCAAGATATAAAATGTCATTAATGATTTCTTTGTCCCAGTGCTGGCTGGTGAGGCTAAGTGTGTTCAGACTCTGACCTCTCTGACCACATTGTTTTTATTTTCACATTTCCGTGAAAGTAGACATGACAATTTATGTGCATTATTTTTCCATCTACATGTTGATTTTATCTACCCTAAATTAAAAATATAACAGTTCCCCTAACAAAGGTGAAAGATTAATTTCGGCCCTCACAAGGCATTCTGAAAGTGCTTAGAGCTGTGGAAGACCAGTGGCATCACCCTCAGACAAGAAAGGTAGTGTATAATGCCTGATTCCCCTTTTCTAGTCCGTAAGCATGCTTGCTGTGAATTTCCAGTTATGGAGGAAAAGAACATTTCACAGTGCACTTCCAGCATCCACCCTCTTAATGTGGTGCAAAGATGTGAAAATATATTCACAGCATGCTCAGGAAATTGTTTAGCCACACCCTACTGCTGCCCCACCCATGATACCAAGATGAGTCAAGTGCCTTGGCAGAGATTGACAATGGCAGGCATAGAAAACAGAGCCAGAAATTGGGCCTGAGAGAGTTGGTGGTTTGGCAAGGCAATCAGGAGTCCAAACAAATCCTAATGGAAGGTTGTGGTTGGCAGGTTGGAAGGTCCGCAGAAGTCAGGGTAGGTTCTGAGGCGAGGGCAAAGAGAA
Organism: Neomonachus schauinslandi; assembly: GCF_002201575.2. NCBI lineage: Eukaryota > Metazoa > Chordata > Mammalia > Carnivora > Phocidae > Neomonachus > Neomonachus schauinslandi. The sequence continues at coordinate 85,804,071 of NC_058410.1, read as the reverse complement.
ACGGGAGAGCAGGTAAGACCTCAGGAGACCCAAATTCCGAAAGACAAAGTGATAAGTAACTGGGACATTTAAAAATCTGCCTTGGTTGTGAGAAAATAAGAGAAACTCAACAATCACAGCAGCAAAGTAACCTAAATTGTGAATGATCAGGATACCCACCAAGGAAACCTTAATCCTGAGGATAATGGATTTTAAGATCTCAGATATACTTGGGCTTAAATTTTGGCCCCACCAATTAAGAGGAGAGTGATTTGGAGCTAGATGTTTAACCTTCTTTCTCTGTAAAGGGGTGACAGTACCACCCACCCACAGTAGCTTTGAAAAGACTGAGTAAAATAACATTAAGTCATTGCTTAGCACTCTATGCCTGGACCATGGCAAGCACTTGATGAATGGTAACCATTTTAATAATTGTTAGTCATAGACTTTTCTTATGTTTTTGTGGTATACCACGGGTAGCTCAGAGCACAGAGGGAAAAGTTGATTGTTGGTACATCCAATAAGAAGGGGGTTAAGAGGTCAGACTTTGAAGTTACTTATCTTCATGACCAAATTAGTAACAACATAATAACTTAATAGGAATACTAAACAGTGACTATAGGCATTACTGACCACAGACCATTTGGCTCAGTCCAATGCTTTGATGAAGTGTTATCATTTATTCAAATTATTACTTATTCCATTGTAGCTGAGGAGGTTTAGATAATATTGTCGTATTTCCAACTTGTTTTGAAAAGTCACTTTTCAAAAGTTACTCAAAGTCTGTACAAGGAAAAGAAAGGGACAAAAAGATGGGGAAAATGTACAATTTAGAAATTTTGAGATCTCACCCTAAATGAGGAAGGCAATATTGAGAATGGCATCACACTATGGATTCGTCTTTCCTTAGATCTAAACCTATTTCAAATCATTTGTCCATGCTGAATTACATCTTCTTCCCCTGTCCTTACAAGAGCCACTTGTCTGATCCCTGAAATAATGAGAACTTTATGACTAGAGTTGTTACTGTCAGAGATGTATTTTTAGATATCTGTTAAGAAGTAAAATGCATTTAGGATATTACGCATTGCTTACATAAGTATTCCTTTCCCATTTTTTTTCACATATCATTGATTGCAAAATGTGGTAACTTTTTACATCAGTCATAAATCTTATTTCCGCTCACAATGTAAAAAGAGACAACTAAACTTCCCAAATAGTCTGTAATGTTTTCCTGTGTAATTAACACCTCATTCACAGTTGTGGGTGCCAGTCAAGGCCCTGTCTCCTCTTCCTTGACTTTTCCTTGATACCTTGTTCAGGCTGAGCTGATGCCTAAGAGTGTGCTAAATACACACACGGGAACAGGGAAATATTTGAGAGGAGCCAGCTGTATTAGCAAGATCTGGCGATTTAGAGAGACCACTTTCACATGTGTCTCCTCTGTGGGCTCGCAGTCTGCATACCATCCTTTATTTAAGTCCGATTACTGCTATAACCTTGTCTTCATCATCATCATCCTCATCAGCAGCAAAAACCATCTGTCAGATAAGTACCAGTAGCCCATTATTTGCATTCTTTCTCTTCTTAATGTTCCTGCAGGGCCAAGTGTTTATAAATCAAGTGACTAATTTAAGATACATGTGCTCTCATACTGCAAGTCATCCTGGAAGGATGGTTATTTTTAACTGTTGAAAATTTGTAGATGTCATTTATTTAAGTAGCCTTGTTTTTTTGTTTTTTGTTTTTTGGGGTTTTTTTGTCTTCCTGACATAGTGACCCTCTGTGGCCTTGCACTCAGCAAAAGCAGATGGCTGAAGTCATTAGATAATTCAAATAAAATCATTCTATTGTTGAAATCTCCTGGTTTCATTTTTTAAAAAACTTACTGTAACCATACATTCAGAAAAATGTATGCATCATAAGGATATACAGCTTGATAATTTTTCAGATATTGAGCACATCCATGTCACCGGCACCCAAGTTCAACACATCAGCGTCACCCACACCGTAAAATCCCCCTGGTGCTCTCCACCACTCCCTGCTCCCACAGCGGTAACCTTTCGTAACTTCTAACAGCATGGATTAACTTTGCCCATGTTTATTCCTTTTATAAGTTGATGAACACTGTGTTTGTAAGAGTCACTTGTCTTGTTGCATGTAGTTGTACTCCATTCATTTTTGTTGCTGTATAGTATTCCATTGTATGAATGCCCCACAATGTATTTCTTATATTTCTATGCTTCATGGGCACCTTGATTGTTATTTTGGATGAAAAAATTTGCACATACATAGTTAAGAGTTGGTTACACTTTTTAATTCATGCACAATCCATATTTTAGGTTTTCTTGATATATTATCAAACATTTTTAAATGAAAAAAAAATGTGGAGAATTGGGCAGAGGATGGTAGAAGAGCAGGATGGGAAGGAATTATTACCCACCACGTATTAGATGTCATGTCATGAATATTGTTGCTGTCTTTTATTGTGGAAAAATACGTATTATATAAAATTTGCCATCTTAACCATTTTCAAGTGTGTAGTTCAGTAGTGTTAAATACATTCACATTGTTGTGAAAAAGAGCTCCAGAACTCTTTCAGCTTGCAAAACTAAAACTCTATCCCCATTAAATAACTCCCCTCTAACCTCTTCCCCCAGCCCCTGGTAACTACCATTCTACTTTCTGGTTCTATAAATCTGACTACTCTAGATACCTCATAATGAGTAATGCATTCAGTAATCATACAGTATTTTCGTTTAGTAACTTATTTCACTATGCTTGTTTCAGTTAGCATAACGTCATCAAGGTTCATCTATGTTGTAGCTTGTGTCAGAATTTCCTTCCTTTTTAAGACTAATATTCCATTGTATGTATATACCACATTTGTTTACCCATTCACCAGTTAGTGGACATTTGAATTGGTTCCACCCTGTGGCTATTCTGGGTCATGCTGCTATGAACATGGATGTACAAATTCAAGAGCCTGCTTTCAGTTCTTTTATTTATATGCCCAGAAGAGGGATTTCTAGATCATATGGTAGTTCTACTTAAAAATTTTTTTAAGAATCTGCCTAATGTTTTCCATAGCAGTTGCAATATTTTGCAATCTCACCAGGTGTGAGTTAAGTGTTCTAATTTTTCCACATCCTTGCCGACACTTTTCTGTTTTTTGAAAGAAAGCCATCCTAATGGGTGTATATGGTAGGAATTGACAGATGATCTCTTTTTTTAATGCTTAGCAGGCATGTTGTGAGGTAGAAATATCAATTTTACAGAAATGAAATTTTGACACAAAAAATTTCCATAAAAGAAAAAGCTGGGACTCCAATCCAGGTGCTCTTGAACATTACAATGGGCTTTTTATTCACATAAATTCACATAATCACAAAACTAATCGGGCTTTTTTTGTTCTAAGCTACAAGATTTACAAGATATTTGTGGCTCTACATGATTGTCTAGCTTTAAATATGAAAAAGAGCTTGAGGCTTAGAGTAGGGGTTCTCAAAGTGTGGTCTTTAGGCCAGCAGCATCAGCATTACTGGGAACTTTTTTTTTTTTTTGACAGAGAGACAGCGAGAGAGGGAGAAGCAGGCTTCCCGCAGAGCAGGGAGCCCCATGCGGGGCTCGATCCCAGGACCCTGGGATCACGACCTGAGCTGAAGGCAGATGCTTAACCGACTGAGCCACCCAGGCGCCCCTACTAGGAACTTTTTAAAAATGCAAATTCTCACGCCCTGCCCCAAGACCTGATAAATCAGAAACTCTGGAAGTGGGGACACAAATCTGTTGGGCTTTTTTTTTTCTTTAAGTATAGTTGATATACAATATTATAGTAGTTTCAAGTATGCAGCATAGTGATTCAACACTCATATCCATTACAAAATAATCACCACAATAAGTCTAATTACCATCTGTTACCATACAAAATTATTACAATATTATCAACTTTCTTCTCTTTGCTGTACTTTACATCCCTGTCACTTATTTATTTTATAACTGAAAGTTTGTACCTCTTCATCCCCTTCACCCATTTCAGCCATTCTCCCACCCCCCTCCCCTCTGGCAAGCACCAGTTTGTTCTCTGTATTTTGGAGTAGGTTTTCTGTTTTGTTTTGTTTTGTTTGTTCATTTGTTTTGTTTTTTAGATTCCACATATGAGTGAAATCATATAGTGTCTTTCTTTCTCTGTCTGACCTGACTTAAGTCACTTAGCTTAATACCCTCTAGGTCTATCCATGTTATGGCAAATGGCAAGATTTCATTCTTTTTTTATGGTGGAGCAATATTTCAGTGTGTGTGTGTGTGTGTAATATATTCTTTGTTCATCTACTGATGGACACTTAGGTTGCTTCCATATCTTGGCTATTGTGAACAATGCTGCAATAAACATAGGGGTGCATATATCTCTCCAAATTAGCGTTTTCTTTTTCTTTAGCAAATGTAGTAGAATCAGTATGGTAGTTCTATTTTTACTTTTTTGAGGAGCTTCCAACCTCCACACTGGCTGATTCAGTTTGCCTTTCCACCAACAGTGCACGAGGGTTCCCTTTTCCTCACATACTGATCTGTTTTAACTAGCCCTCCTGACGATGCTGATGTACAATCAGGTCTGAGCACCCCTGGACTTAAGTCATTAGACAAATATCTAAACCGCTGTCTAATAATCTTTACACTATTTCCAAACAGGAAACTTACATGTTGAGCACTTTGAGGTTTCCAGGGCAACCTGACAGGGTAAATCTGTTTTGTGCTTTATACCCCTGTTTTCAGAAAAGTGGTGGATTAGCCCAATTGTGATTATGCTGGAACAGTAGGTCCCCATCCACTTGGAGATCCAGCCAGATTCCAATTTATCACAATTGCTTATGAACAAATGGCCACCTGGGAGCAGGCATCCTAACCAGGAAGGCCATCCCAGCTCAGCATTTGTCTTTGTCTGCCGGGATTTTCTTCCCCACCCTCATCCAAGTCCCTACTTTTTGTCTCACGTTACAGTGGGTCTTGAGCAAGCCTTGCAGTGAAGGCACTGAAACAGAAGGAGGCAGAAGTGGGAACAACCATGAGACAGCCATTCCTCCCATGGAATCACCCCCACCAACAACAGCCCTTGCCCCTGGCCCCGAGCATCCTCACACAGCTCCCTAGAGCCCTGTAAGGAAAAGAACAGAGGTTCATAGATCACACTTCCCTCAGAAAAACTGGAGGAATCTGATTTTAGTCCTACATGAGAGTTGTGGTTTATGCCTGCTATCTTGGCATATGTTATTAAAAATACATACATAAATAATAAATAATATTAATATAAAATATTCCCCAAATTATCCTGACTTAAACAATAAAATTCACCCTACCAAAAATCTACATTATCCCTTAGGGAGGCTTTTGCCTTTCCTGAATGCTTGTAAGTGAAAAAACCAAAAGATGTTTTGGAGGAACAGGAGAATGGGAGACTGTTCAGTACAGCTGGAGACCTTGAATGGGAGGGAAGAAGACAAAGGAGTGAATTCGTGGGGCTCCTTGGAGAGAAGAAAGATGATGCCTGGGAGTAGGCCCACAATTTCTGTCACTAGGATAGTTCAAGGCCACTCCCAGAATTCATCTTCTGGAGCTTCCATCATGTTTACCCTCCTGCTCTGTCCTGTCAGAGCCCCCTTCATAGATCACTGAAACTTAAGACTTAAGCTAAAGTCCTAAGTCCAAATGTACTTAAGGCATATTTGGCTGTATGGCTGAGAAAATGGGGACTGTGTTGTTTTGTAAAGAAAATCTTTAAAAAGTATTCCAATCAGTATGAGGGTGTAACTAGGAACTCAAGCCTACGAACCACGTTTAAACTGAAAAGACCATGCCATCTGAAGTTATCTGCTGCACACAATATGTTCCAGTAACTTAAGGGCCCTAAGAAATAGTTTCCCTGCATATCCGCCCTTAGCAAGGATGCGTAAACGAAAGCAGCATTCCCCCGTGCTCCTCCAGCATACACATCAGTGCACTCTGACGATTGTGAGGCTGACTTAAATGATCATGTAAATCAGCAGTGATATGCAAGAATTTGTTTGCTTGCCCATACCGGACTGAATTGTGACTGTTTGTACTCCTCATCCTAAGACATGCCGATGGTATGTTACACTATCGGACATTTGGTTTTCCTTACCCATTCACTCTGTGATAAAAGTTGATCAATAGTCAGCCTCATTTTCCCCACTTCCTGCCTAGATCAATAAACATTTCTCCTTTAAAGAAAGGAGAATGCACACAGAAGTTGATCCCATGGTTTTAACTTACCTCAACCTAAAAGAAAGAACCAATCACACACTTCGATGCCATTGATTTTGTTTCTTTGTGCTCTTGTGAATAAATAAATTACAGTGCTTCCACTTTCTAAGTAAACTTTTTATCATTGATTAGTCCTCAGGGTCTAATTGACTTACATTTACTAAAAGACCCAATATATTGATTTTCAGAATGTGTAAACTACAAGACCAGAAAATGATGTACATGGGTATAACTTTTAATAAGTATACAGACTATTAAATTTTATATTCATTCCACTGTTACAGTTCCCCAAAGGAACTCCCAGGCTCAGATCTCTGCAACAGGCAATACATGAAAATACCACTAATTATATTTCCATTTTTGATAAAGTTTTAAAAAATTTGTTCTGTAGATGTTAGCTAGGATTGTTTATAAAAACAGCTGCTGTTTTTATATGAACTCTTGATGGTGTGCATTTAACTTACTACCTTCAACAACAGTGCAAGCATTTCCCACCCAATCATAGTGTGGTATGTGCTTGCTTATCTCCCAAAGTTTACTCCACTGGTTTAACTGACACTGGACTTCCCACCCCACTCCCAGCCTCGACGAAAACCAGAAAGAGGAAGCAACTTTGCCTGACACTTTCCGAGCAAGAAAATTAGTGAATGAAATGGGCCTTTCTGGGTTTATGTTTACAGTTCTCCCCCCAAAAAACGTTGAAAGATTAATCCAATACTTTTACTTTGTCAGTAGCCCCAAATCTTAATAGGTATTAATATACTACCAATATGATAATAAAATAATTAGTAACAATGAAGTAGAGTGACCATATTTATAAAACACGTGCAGAGGGGCGCCTGGGTGGCTCAATTGGTTAAGCGTCCAACTCTTGATTTCGGCTCAGGTCATCATCTCAGGGTCCTGAGACCAAGCCCTGCATCAGGCTCCAGGCCCCACCTTCAGATTCTCTCTCTCTCCCCTCCCTCTGTCCTTCCGCCACTAGCAACCCCCCCCCCAGCTCCCATGCTCTAAAAAATAAAAAAAAAATAAAATAAAATATGTTCAGAAATGCTTCTTATTCAAAATGTATGCTTTCAATACCTAAGCTTACATCCTTCTATTAGAAAAGGAAAAAAAATTTTTAAAGTAAGTTTATAAAAAATAACTAACTGCCTTTTAAATGATATTAGACACACAGTCACCTAGAGATGTTAGCACAATCTTATTTTTCTAACTCTTGCGATTGAAATTTAGCCAGTGGTCAACTTGGGAAAGTTAACATTCAATGTGATATCGAAGATTGATAAGCAAGGGGTATTTATTTTAGTTTAGTTAAAAAATAGCTTAACCATCCAAAGGGATGAAAAGAGCTAGTTGATGTGCTTTATACAATACATACGATTATGGTATGGCTTAGGGTAGTGCTTTTCACACTTTAGTGAGCATAAGAGTGACCTGAAATGGTTTTAAAATGCAGATTCATGACTTCCTTCCCGGAGATTCTAAACCAGTAAGTCTAAGATGAAGCTCCAGAATGTGCATATGTAACACCTAATCTCACCCTCAGGTTACTCCTATGAAATTACAATTCAGACCATTCTTTGAGAAACACCAACTTAAGATGACAAATGCAGGTTTTATTGCACCCAAAACCATAGAATCGTCAGATAAAATGCCAATCTTAGACCATCTTTCAGATACTTTATATTACTTGACTACAGTATCAAGGTAGACAGCATTTAAAGGACTGCTCGTAAGTTAAGGTTTAGTCATTCCAGGCACTCTTTTTCTCCTGTTGGTCATTAAAATTTGGCCTGTAGCTTTTAGATCTCGTTGATGTTTAAAGGTCAAGTAGGCTTGAAATTATTTTTTGACTTTTCTATCTTTAAAATTGCCATTTAATATTGTCTCATCTAAAAGCAAAAAGGCATCACAGTAATTATTGTCTGTTTCTCTTTGGTTTCCAGGGAAGACGAGGAAAAACAGGTCCTCCAGGAAAACCAGGCCCCCCAGGACCACCTGTGAGTAAACAGTAGAATGACTGTTCTTTAAGAGAGCCCCTCTTTCTTCCTGTGTATTTATCTATGGATTATTTTACTCCCCTGTAGCTAATTTCCATCTTTCTACTGTTTAAAATGGTTATACTCCTGGGATGCCTGGGTGGCTCAGTCGGTTAAGCATTGGACTCTTAGTTTCAGCTCAGGTCATAATCTCATGGTCATGAGATTGAACCCTTTGTTGGGCTTCGTGCCAGTCATGGAGTCTGCTTGAGATTCTCTCTCTCCCTCCCCCGCTCCCCTTCCACCCACTCGCTTGATCTCTCTCTCTCTCTCAAATAAATAAATAAATCATTAAAAAATAAAAATAAAATAAAATGATTATACTCCCTACACCTCCCACCACCACACAAACCACAAATTAAGGGAGGCTAGTAGCTGTCTGCACACCTCACCCACTTCTTTCTTACATGGACAGGAACCACTGTACTGCCTACATGAGCACCCTAAGCCAAGTCTCCAAATAGATGAATCCTGATCTGAACCTACCTGGCTCCATCGCCTTAGTTTCTTAATGTCCAGGCTGGTAGTAAGTTAGATATCTGGAGAGGCATGTCCACTTTTCATGATATAACTGTTTTGTCAGTAGAATTTTGTGGAATGTTGTTGCTGAAGAGAGCTATAAAGATCTTCTAGCCAATTAGCTCATATTTTTCTTTACCCCAATCCTCTAGAAAATGTATTCCTTTTCTTGTGGTTCTGTCAATCCTTCGACCCATCAGAGTCTGATTTGTGTCCAGGCTACTCTAATGGCACTGTTCTCTCTTTGGTCACCAGTAATCTCTGAGGCGTGCGATTCCCTGGGCTCCTATCAGGCTTCATCTGATTTCACTGCTATACAGGAATTTACAGAGCTGCCTGCTCTCTCCTTGAAACCCCCAGTTCTCCTGGTGTAGTGACATTGATTTTTTTTTTCTCCTATCTCTGGGGCCATCCTTTTTTGTCTCCATTAACAGTGTTCTCTCCTCTCCTATCTGTATGTTGCACGCATTAAACATTTCCAGTTTTTTGGGGTTTTTTATTTCAATCCAGACGTTCCTCCTGTGTTCCAGGCTCGTACACTCCCACTTCCTGCTCATGGTCTCCACTTATAGGTCTCCTACACATTACAAAAGTAGCATGTTCCCAAACTAAACTCTAGAAATAATTCTAGATTTTTTTTTTTTCTCTCCCGCATTGTCCATATCCAAACAGCTCCTAAATCATGTCCGTTCTACCTCCGGATAGCTCACAAATCCATCTCCTCCTCTCTTTCCTCATTGCCACTGCCTTCATTTGGCCCTTGTCACTTTGTATCTGTATTTTAGTAGCTGTCCCAGGGTGGGGCTCATTGCCTCTATCTTCTACGAGTGGAGTAATATCTCTCAATGATAATTCAGACTGTGTGACCCTTGGGCTTGAAATTCTAATACCTTCCCTCTCCTTCAAGGTGGATTCTACATCTTCTGCGTGTCATTCTGGGCCCTTCTTAGTTGGCCCTTGACTTCTCTTTGCCCATCCTCCTCTAAGCCCTTCCTTTGTAACCTGTAGTGTCATCTTCCCTTACGGTCTCAAAAATGCCATGCTTTGTGCAGCCAGAGGCCCAAGGAAGCTCTCCTCTGTCCAGCACTCATCTCAACCTCAGCCTTCCTACCTAGCCTTTATCAGTACTCTCAGTGTGTGAGGTGTTATCGTCCGCGATCCTTGCCATCGTAGACCTCCTGCACCGCTGTAGCACATGGCACAGTGCTTCATACTGTTATTTTCTTCACAGGTCGGCCTCTGCCCTGCAATTTTTTTGAACCTCTGTTTTATCACCATTGCCTAGCACAGTTTCTGTCATGTAGCATGTGATTATTAATTACTTAACAAACAAGTAAACAAATGAATATATTTTGTAGATACGAAAATGGAAACCAGAAAATAAGTGGCTTTCACCACCACTAGAGGGCTCCAGACCTAGCACCTTAGGAATTTCTTAGGATGCGGTAATGGGTGGATGTGCCAAGTGATGAACAAGGTTGCTGTCCTGGCATTGATTTCATTTCATCCTCTTTCGCCATTCAAGTGAATTGTTCTATTGGTAATGTCCTGGCGTCAATGGATAGTGATTATAAAAGCAAGTGGGGAAAAAAGAGGCATAAATTGGGAGCCTGGAAGCAATTCTTTAAAGGAATTCGCTTCGTTGATTTTTATTCCAAATTTTCTGGCAAAACAGAGAACGCGTTGTAAGATTTGCAATAATTGTCTTGTGCTATAAAGAAGAAAAGCTGGTGAATGCAAACAGGCAAGATTAGACCTTCATGTAGCTTTCTAAACATATGATACTGCTTTTAAAACTGGATTAATTGTTGTCTCAAAGGAGGAATTTGAACGATGAAGGCTTTTGTGACAAGCCTGCCAAATGTCTAGGAAAGAAGATTACTCCAAGTCCTGGAATGAGTTCTCAACTATAGATCAACTGAGTTTACTGAAGAATTTAGAAGATTAAGAAGTATGCGATTCTATGAAAGAATTTATAATATTCAATTCCACCAGTTTTAGTTTATTGCCAGAGCATTTGGGGAAGAGAGGTACTTATTTTATTTCAAGTATTGGATTTAGAATTTCAACTCAGCTATGGGTCTGGTACAGTGTTTGTTAAATCCTGAGTACACAGTATTTAAAAGTGGTTTATTATCTTTTGTGATATGACAAAATACTGATTGTTTTTTTAATTTTATTATGTTAATCACCATACACTACATCATTAGTTTTTGATGTAGTGTTCCATGATTCATTGTTTGAGTATAACACCCAATGCTCCATTCAATACGTGCCCTCTTTAATACCCATCACCAGGCTGACCCATCCCTCCACCCCCCTCCCCTCTAGAACCGTCAGTTTGTTTCTCAGAGTCCATAGTCTCTCATGGTTTGTCTCCCCCTCCGATTTCCCCCCCCTTCATTTTACCCTTCCTACTATCTTCTTCTCTTTTTTAACATATAATGTATTATTTGTTTCAAAGGTACAGGTCTGTGATTCAACAGTGTTTTTCTTCATAGGTCAGCTTTTATTTTAAAAGAAAAGATCTTAAATATCTCATTTTCTGTTTAAGAATTGTGGTTTATGGAAATTCTTCATCTTTTTGATTCTGCGATAACTCCTCCAGTTGACTAAAATATCTTTTCTCTAATATAAGTATTATCAAAACTTTATGTTGGGGTACGGTTTTCATCCTGTTTTGGTTTTTTTTTAAGTTGTTCAGATGATAGGTTGAATGGATGCCCTGCATACCAGCATGCTGCAAAAAATCTTGCGAGGCACCTACTCATACTTACAGGACTTAGCTAAGGGCAGCATTGCAAGGGAAGGCAAAATAATAGGCTCCCTACATTTTTCTATGCTATCTTCATGTTTAATTTTTCTGAACATAGTGTATTTTAGCAAGAGGACTGTTGTTTCTCAAATGGGTAGAAATAAACAGAGTTCTTTGAAAACAGTCCTTTTAAGATCATAGTAATTCATATCTTAAGAAAATGAGCTTATAAAAACATCAACCTGCTCCTAATTTACACTGTTAAGTGATGTCACAAACATTTATTTAAGGCCTACCATGCACCTAATACTCTGTTAGGAGCGGGGCTTACAAAAATGAATAAGACATCGTCCTTGCCCTCTGGGAATTCAAGTTTAGTTTACAGAAGTGTGAACAAAAGAAGAGAATTAGAAGAGATAGTGGTTGAGATGGTTTCCTTCAGGGAATTGACAAACTGAAGCGTAAAAATTGAGCCTTAAAAAAAGAAGGAATTCCTGCCAGTTACAACAGAACCTGGAGGACATTTTGCTAAGTGAAATAAACCAGTCACAGAAGGGCAAAGACTGCATGATTCCACTCATATAAGATCTCTACAATAGTGAAACTCAGAGAAGCAGAGAACACATTAGTGGTTGCCGGGTGCTAGGGGAAATGGGAGTTGTTATTCAATGGGTGTCAAGTTTCAGTGATGCAAGATGAAGACGTTCTAGAGATCTGCCGTACCACATTGTGCCTATAGAGTATCATGCACACTATCGTGCATTTTGAAGTTTGTTAAGAGTATAAATCTCATGTTAGGTGTTCTTACCACAAAACAAAACAAACACCTAAGAGACACAAGGAAACTCTGGTACCTATTGGATATGTCAATTACCTTGATTGTGATGAGAGTATCACAGATGTTTTCATAAGTCCAAACCCATCAAATTGTACACATTACATATGTTCAGTTGTTTGTATATCAATTATACCTCAATAAAACTGTTGAAAAAAAGAGTTGAAAAGGAGCTGTCCAGTAAAACAAATAGAGGGGAAGAAGAGAGCAAACTGAGTACTGCTGGTGGAGGAAAGCAGCCTGAGCGAATACAGAGTACTGATGTTGAGCCCTGCCAGGTCCTGGTGAACCTCACATGAAGCCCCATGAGGCAGGTGAAACTATAAAAATTCATGGAGAGTTCTAAATGGGGAGTCCCATGGCCAGATTTCATTGATAACATCCCTCTAGTGGCAGGCATGGCAGAGTTGGATTGTTGAGCTTAGGCATGATTCACTGTGGCTATCATAGTATTTACTATTTTTTAAATTATCGGCAGAGCATTTTTTATCTCTTTCAGATGTCCCATGGAGCTATTTGTCTTTTGTGACAATTTATATATAGCTTAGGAGATATCCCCATTTATTTATGGACATATTTAGATCAAAATGTTGTTGTTTTTCACTTATTTGTCTTTTTCAACATTGTACCCTAAGTGAAAGAAGCCTGCTTCACAGGAGGAAAGAAGGTAACAAGAGAAAGAAGGAAAGGTTGGTGAAGGCGAAAATCCTTCTAATTCAGATTTAGAGATGGTGTATGACTCACCCTAGTGGCTTGCATATGAGATTCCTAAAGCACATGTTAGAATTTCTTATGACAATATGAAATAATTTTAAAATATTAATTTTATCTCTCTTAACAAACAGTAATCGAGTAATATGTAATATCCCTCAAGTGAGTGAATAGTATGTAATTTTAGCATATATGTTTGAGCAATTAGCCTTTAGAGAAGTTAGGGAGAAAAAATTTTATTCCGATCAGTGTGATTGTCTAAAAAGCACCAAGATGACAGAGATCCTTTGATAACAATTTCTTCAAGAAAATGTTTTCCCTTTAGGGTTTTAGAGATGTTCCCTAAATCAAAGGTAGTGTTGTTATTTTAAGGAATATCAATGAAGATTTTAAAAAATAGAACTGAAAGATATTTCTAATAGCCTGAAGCAACTCAAATAATTAAAACACTTTAACCAGTCCTTCTACTTGCAATTTTTTGTTCTGAAGTCAAATTTGTATTTTCTTACTTTCTTAAGAAACATTTTACCAAAAAGGTACATTTTTTACAAAGAATAATTTCCCACAACTTTCCATTTAGCATATAAATGACAACCATTTTCCCCCTTAAAGAGTGTATTTCCTAGGGGAAAAAATTCTAATAATGGAATATTTACTAAAAGTAGACCTATTGAACTATTATTATTAAATTGTCTTTTGAATTAGTGCTTCATCAAAGTCATATATATTACTCCAATTTAGTTCCCATATTTATTTTTTTTAAGATTTTATTTATTTAGTGAGAGAGAGAGAGAGAGGATGGGCAGAGGGAGAGGGAGAGAGAATCTCAAGCAGACTCCGCACTGGGCATGGAGCCTGATGTGGGGCTTGATCTTATGACTCTGAGATCACAACTTGAACCAAAATCAAGAGTCAGATGCTTAACCAACTGAGCCACCCAGGCACCCCTAGTTCCCATATTTAATAACAATTTTTACTCTGTTTGAGGAAGATTTAGTTGAAATTTACCTACATGTATTCTGCATAAAATAAGATTATTCTTAATCAAAATACTTGTAATTGAGGAGCAACTAAACTGGTTACCAGAGCTAGCCACAACCCTTTATGATGAACACATTTTTTATAAAATGTTAGTCCAATTTCCTATTAACAGGCAGAGCCGATCTTACCTATGCAAAGGAAAAAGCTCTCAAATTCCCCCAAATAATTTCTGCCATCTTGTTGTGAATGACTAACTCTTCATTTGAGGGAAACCATTAAGTAGAGATGTCTTAGATTGATAATACCTGCAAATACACTATGCTGAAGAGCAGTTTTTCAGAGAAGAAGCCTGAGAGCATTAAGTATCTCCCCGGGGAAGGAATACTACTAACTCCTGAGGAAACAGGTTCCAAAGAAAGGGATGGATCAGGAGAGTTTATTATAGTACTTGCTCTGCATGAGGTTCTCCACTGCCAGTGCCTTATGTAATCCTCACAACTGTGGTGCGATGTAGAAATGGTCCCATTTTATAATAGGATAAAGGATGCTTAGGAATATCCAGTAACATGCCCAAGATCGCACAAGTGTAAGTGGGGGAACCAGAAGTGAAACTCAGGAGCTGATCTCTAAACCCATCTTTATTTCACTGGATCATGGATGTAAAAGACACGCTTCTAATTTATAATTTGACTAGGATCCGCCTTATTTAAACATTATACACAGAACGTGGCTTGATTTTCTCACCATAATCCATAGCACTGCAGTGCCTCAGGACAACGGGATAGTGTAAGAAGATTGTGAGGTACCCAGTCCACACTAGAGTGTCCTCAGGCAGTTCACTTGACATTTCCATGGCTAAGTTTCCTTTTCTGTAAATTCAAAATGATAGTGCCTGCCTCATCAACTTCGCACAGTTGCTGGGAGAAATCAATGTCATGTATGAGAAGATCTCTCTTGTAAATGTAAAGCTCTATCCAAGTATAACTGAGATCCATTCCTATTATTCTGAACATCCATCCACACATATAGTATTGTAGATAGAAGAGATCGTCCTGAATCTGCAATTGAACCACTACATTTTTTTCCCTTTTTATAGATTTCCCAAAACCCTGTTAACAAAAATGTAAATGTCTTTCAATGACTTGCTAAAATGAAAGATCATGAGCTCTACATAAATATGGAATGCTTAGTCTACATTTGTAAATCTACTCATGAAGAGAGATGAAGGTTACTCATAGTCAGGTAATAATAACGGGGTCTAAGTATTCAGTGGTGTTTTTTTCTCTTCTGATTTACAGCCTCTTCCTTGCTTGTGGGACTTGTTCATCCACGATCTGAGCTGTTGCATTTTATTAGTTCTCTAAGTCTCAATTACTATCCCTCACACTCTAACAAAAATTTCTCTTTTTCTTTAAAGCCTTCCAGTTATCTGCATAGCATAAGCAATGGAAAATCGTGGCCTTGTGTTATGATAATGAGACTTGGAAAGTCTCAAGACTTAAAATGCCTTAGTTTATTTTAAAGTGTTCTGGTTTTTAGTTCCTTTAGAAAAGAGAGGAAAGCAGCTGGAAATGAGGCAGAGCAGGAGGGAAAGCAGGAGAATTTAACTAATGAGCCATTAAAGGAAGTATGTATTAGCCCACCCATTTGACATTAACTTTACTTCTCATTCATCATCCCTGTAAAAGTGTTTATTAAAAACCACATTAATTTTAAAACGTGTTATTATTTCTTTCTGTTACAGGCAGGGCTCTTGATTCTTTCATTTTTCCCCCCCCCGGCATTGTTTTTGTGCATTGTTTCATTATTGCAGTATGAGAATTGAGCAGTGGGCTCAAATGTGTCACATTTCAGTGCATAGCAATTTATGTTGAGAACAGTTTCAAGGAATTTGTAACGTGGGGCAGCAGCTCCCTCTACTGTTTCCACTGGAAAAGTTCTAAGCAAAGAACGACACTTCATAGCCCTTGGAGGAGGTCCAAGCTATGGAAATTTTCAGTGTTTGAAGATTAATTATAAATCTACATGATTTTCAAAATTATTTTCACGGGTGTTTTTTTAATTCTGTACTTATCTTATACTTTAAATAGAAATGCTATTTCATCCCCAGTCCCTTTCAATATGAATTTGATACACTCTTGAAGTGAAAACCCTTAGCTCATGGATATCTAAAATGCCCATCTATTGTAAAATGCTGATAAAACTCTACAGTGATTGTTTTGTGGGAGCTGACTCCAATGAAATGTATGCTTCTTTTCTAAAACCGCAATATGATTTAAAACAAATACTACTGTGTTATTTCTGTTTTCATTTTAACTTCAGTGTAAAAGAACTTCTCTTATCTTGAGAGCATGAGTCATTGCCCAGTTTGAAAGTTATGTTTGTACTGCCTTATACACAGTTAAAAGAGTAATCTAGGGTGTAATATTGAATTCATTTATTCAACAAATACTGATCATCTATCATGTGTGAGTCACTATTACAAACATTGAGCATACAGTAGTTTTTTTAAAAAAAACAAAACGTAGCAACAAACAAGCTACAGACAAGGTCTCTCCCTTTAGTAACTTACACTCGATTGTGTGTTGGGGGTAGCAGTGGTTAGTAAGAAATTCAACAGATAGCAAAACAGTTTCAGTTTAGGAGGAGGTGACACAGGGGAACAAACTGGGCAATGTAAGAGTGATTTGGAAGAGTTGTTACTTTAGTTAAAATGGTCCAGGTGGCATCTTTGAGCATTTAGATGACGTTACTTGAGAAGGAGCTAGCCTGTGAGGGTCAGAGCAAGATCTTTCCAACCAGAGAGACCAGGACGTGCAAAGGGCCTGAGGTAGGAATGAGCTTGATATATCTAATGAACATAAAGGACCTAGGAGAAAAACAGTGCCAGAAAAGAAAAAAATGCTTCCTTTCTGGTAGTTTATGGGTTAGGTCAGATGAATAATCATAGCAATGAAAATATATGCCCTCAAAACACCATAGACCTAATGGCTTTCTGTGCCATATCCTATTATCCATCCATTCAGATCTTCCATCTCCAACTTTATTGGCTATGAACTGAGAACTCAAGGTGCAAAGTTATTGTTTTCAGCATACAGCAAGGCCCACCTCTAAAACAAGTTAGTACCCCAAATTCATTTTGGACTACTGAATAAAGTAGATGACAAGAAATGTCTGATTTTTAACATTTAATTTCTGGTTAAAGCACCCTGGATGTGACTATCTACATTTTGAGGCTCATCATGTCTAAATGGGAATCCAGTTCATATTCTCAACATCCCTTTTAGAAACCTTGAACTGATTAGAGTTTTATCATGTTTCTCAGTTTTCCTTTCAGTGAAAAACCTCAGTCTCTTTGGTCTATTAAATGGCTAAAGGCCATGTACTATAATGATAATCTCTTCAGAGAAAATGAACCTAACCATTTATTTGAGTCAATGGGAATAGTAATTTCACTTCTTAATAAAAATAAGATGACTTCCTCAGATTTAAAAACAAAGACACATAAGACCTATAAAATGGAGACAGACATGGCCAGTTAATCATTTTTATTACCACTTGTCCCCTTACTAGGGTCATGGTCCCAGACAAAACAGCTGTTGCCACATTGCTGAAATTCCAGTGTCACCTTGTGTGGCCACAGAATGAAGAGACTTGCGTGTGAGGCCCCTGGGGGTTTCAGGTTGAGAATGTGAAAACTGGCACTCGGGTTCAATTCCCCAGTTACTTCTCTTTTTCTGTCCCTGTGAACAGCAGCAGGAGGACATTATTAGCCAATTTCTGACTTCCTAAGTTTTTTGCTAATAACAGCTACAGTCTGGAGGAAAAGGATTTTATCTTCCTATAGCCACTGACTCTTTTCATCTTGGATCATGTTATTGGAACCAATTATTAGGACTTCTGAATTGACAGGCATTGTGTATCACAATGATGGGACAAGAGATTTGATATTCTTGATATATGATCATTAAATTTGCTATTCCTTGGGCCACTGCATGGAGTAAGCACTATTTCTTTGTAGTAGGTAAACATTAAGGGTTTAGTAAACCTGATTGGCCTTTGAGAGATATTCAGAAAGGGAGACTGGTTTCCTAAATAATCTTACAATTTGTATTGATGATATCATTTCCAAAAAGTATTTCCATACAGTATTTGATTTGACCACTGTCTGACTCTGTGAGGTAGGCAAGAAAGTTATCTCTGTTTTAACAAGAACAAAGCTCTAGGCCTTGGGAAGTAGGGGCTCACCTAACTCCACGCAGTCAGTTTTCTCTACACAGCTACTACCTAGTAGAAAACTGTTGGGGTCAAAGGTGACTAGAGAAGCAACAAGTTTTCAGCATCACGTGGAGGACCTTAAATATGGAAGGAAATACGGTAGAAAATAGGACTGGAAGGGGCTTCAGCTGTCTCTGTAATTTCATTAAAAAGTAAAGAGATCTGAAGCAAATATGGCAAATGGTTAGGATCTGACAACATTGGATTGTGGATTCATGAGAATTTATCATCTTCTTTTCTATACTTTTCAGCATGCTTGAAATATTCCAAATTTAAGAAACAGGAAAACCATCCTCTGGGCTAGGTTAATATTAGGGTAATATCACTGATAACTTCACTGGCCTAGAGTGTCAGCATCTTCTCTTTTGCCTGAAATCTTTTGTAGGGGACTGTGTGTTTTAAAAATAAAATTATTACGTCTTTTTTTTCTAGTACTTCACTGAATGTGCCCTTTGTAACCTTGGGGTTCAGTTGAGCCAAAAATCATCATCCGCAGACTTATCATTCCTACACCTATAGATCAGAGAGAAACCTTGATGTCACACAGTTGAGCTGAAGTAAGACTATAATCACAGCAAAGTAAACCTACAGATTGTTCATTTTGCTGTTTGCCAGAGTTGTCCAGAATGTCCCCAACTATTCAGATTTTGTACCAGCTCTTGGCCTCTGTGTCACTTGGCAGTGTATACACCAGGGCCATCAGCCTGGTTAGCTTAAGTCCCAGCAGTTGGCCTTGGAAATCGCATTTTCTCTGCACAGGCAGCATTGTCATCCTACCAACGCTTTTATTATTATTTTTTAAGATTTTATTTATTTATTTGACAGAGAGAGACAGTGAGAGAGGGAACACAAGCAGGGGGAGTAGGAGAGGGAGAAGCAGGCTCCCCACTGAGCAGGGAGCCGATGCGGGGCTCGATCCCAGGACCCTGGGACTATGACCTGAGCCAAAGGCAGACGCTTAACCACTGAGCCACCCAGGTGCCCCACCCTACCAATGCTTTTAAAGAGAATGAATGTTATCACCTAATTACATAAATGAAAACTCAAAGCATTGATAGGTGCAGGCGGTGTAAGCCAACTTTCCTCCTGATTTGATTACTGAGGTCACACGAGGGGATGGAGGCACACTCATTCTCCAGGTATGGTTTTGGTTGGTGGTGAGCTTTGGGGGACACCACTGGATACAAATAATTTGTTTCACACACCTCCATTCTTACTAGTTTTCATACCCCTGTGGTTTTTATCACCTTGCACTGGGTCAATGATGTTGTTCCTGTGGGGTGGCAAGCCACTCTCAAGATTCCTGCTGCTCCTATATTGCAGGGAGCTGACTAATGATATTTTTCCTTTTGCAGGACATACTGGGGAGAGATGAGTCTGACACATTTTATGGATGGATAAGCAGAATAGCAGTGTTGGGGGAGGAATCATTATTTTTCTAACCATCATGCCATGGAAATCAGTCAAAAATGTCCCACACTATCAATAATGCAGTGGGCTTTATACCAATTAGATTGATTTGTTTCATGGTGTCAGGAAAAAAATAAGCTCCTTTGAAAATGATTTTTGTCTCCCTTGGAAAATAAAGTGTTAAAAACTTATGAGCTTCATAGCATAATTTAGAAAATCTGCTTTTATGAAATGAGTTAATTATACCCATTGAATGCATTCACTGTCACAGTCTCATCCTCCCACTCCTGTTCCAAAATGACAAGTAAAACCAGGGACTGTGCAATTTTGGAAAACAATCAGGTCACATATTGAGTATTTTGCTTATTCATACAACCATAAACTGCCTATGCTTGAGTTCCCTCAATTACACAGCTCAGTATGCAGGCCAGAAGAGACAAGCCCAGCTCAAGTGAGCACTTCCTGGAATACACAGAGGAATGAGTTTGAAAAATGTCCAAAGTGGCAGATGTGAAAAATTCTCATTCAAGATCTAGAAGCTGCTTTTGCTGCAATTCCTCACCTGTTAATCGCGCTGCTTCTGAACTTCTGAACCAGGGATGCTGGCAATATCTTAGATTGAAACACTTAGGAGCTATTGATCTTTCCAAGTATGGTGCAGGTATATGCCACTGTGGGGGGGGGAAACTGGCTCAGACAAGAGAAGATGGATCACACAGATCACAGTGTTGCTCAGAATTTCCAGAGATTCACCAAGAATGAACTTGTGGCTGCTGGCTTCTAACAAAAGTATTACTTTTATTCGAGGATGTCCCTGAAAGATGTCATTGATGAATGCTTAAACCCATGTATTGTTGTATCACTTAAATGCTTCAGATTTCAAGAATGCTAATACACAAATCTCTCTTCCACAACAAATACAATGGCGCTGTTGTAGTCTTATTTGAAGGGTATTTCATTTTCTCCACTAAGTGTGACAGCTTTCCCATGACTGTTCATCACAGCAATTTCACACTCGTAGAATTTCAACCTATCAAAATCATCTCCAAGCATTACTACTCTCTTGGTTAGCTCATCTTTTTCCACCAACTATGACCATTTTTATTTCTCCTTTTCTTCTATCATCCCATAAATACTAGGCCTCATTTGGTGTTACTTGAATTCCAAAAGTTACTTAAGATGCTGATTACCATTGCTTGCTTGCTTGCTTGCTTTCTTCAGAAATCTCCCTCTCTTGATCTCTCTCTAATCTAAGCCCTCCATGATTTTAACATTTCTTGTGTCTGTATGTGGTTCCTCTCTCTTCTCCTTACCCTTCTTCCGTTCTGACCACTTTCCTCTTGATCTCTTCTTGTCATCCAAATCTTTGAAGATGTGTGTCTACACTGTGTCCCAGAGCAATCTTTGCTTGGCCCTTACTGATTCTGTATCTCATTAAGGGATTCTGTAATCTTTTATCCTAGAATTCCCTACTTGATTCTTATAACCAGCTTTAAGATAATTGACATTTTATTTTCCTATCTGGCCACCGTCTCACTGTGAAGCAGATAAAGGAAAGTGTTAAAATATCAAAGCTATGAGGTCAGGCTGACTTGGGTTGGAATCTGGCTCTTATCCACTAGGTGTGTGATCTTGGGTAAGTTAGTTAACCTTTTGTTATGTAAAATAAGGATAATGCCTACCTCGCTGGGTTGCTGTAGAGTAAAACGCAGTAATATATGTCCCTTGCCACACAGTTATTAGTTGCAAAGCCTAACCATTTTTATTTATTAATATTATTATTATTTCATTTTATAATTCTCTGCCATCTGCGTATTATTTTCTTCCTTCTTTCTCTTGATTTCATTCAAGGTCTACCATTTCTGAAGCAAAAATGTTGATACTTTGCCCACTTTGTACATTTTCACTCTCGTGTAACTTTTTCTTCTATCTGCTTCGCTCCTCTCCTGTTTTTCTCTGTTCAAGTCTTTACAGAGTAAACTTCATCTAAGAATGTTAACCTAAGTATATTCGTTGACATATTAGTCATCCAAAAAAATCTCAGTAGATTCAATTTTCAGTGTGGATGAAAACATCTATTTAAGGATGAGGGCACTTTCAGTTTCATGATTGTATCTTTATGTATTGGCCAAATAAATGAAATATGTCCTGATTCGCTTGAAACCTGAGTTTTCCTTGAGCTTATTCTGAGTCCTCATCTCTTACAACCAAAGTTAATCTTAAGACTTAGCACAAAAGGGGGCGCCTGGGTGGCTCAGTCGCTGGGTGTCTGCCTTCGGCTCGGGTCGTGATCCCAGGGTCCTGGGATCGAGCCCCACGTCGGGCTCCCTGCTCCGCGGGAAGCCTGCTTCTCCCTCTCCCACTCCCCCTGCTTGTGTTCCCTCTCTCACTGTGTCTCTCTGTCAAATAAATAAATAAATAAATCTTTAAAAAAAAAAAAAAAGACTTAGCACAAAAGAAGTAACGTCATTCCTCAGAACCTGGTGCCAGAAAGCAAGAGCCCTGGGTTGATAGAGGTACAAGGAAAGAATCAGCTTCCAGGGTCTTCCTCCTCCTCCTTCTGTACCACTTCCTCTTTTACTATCTTCTCCTGTCCCTACTCCCCAAGTACCATGCCCTTCACTCTTCTCTTTCTCTGTCCCATTCAATTTGCTCTCAGGAAATATTTAATAAATGATCCATAAGAATATATTAGAATGGAACAACTCTTAGACTTGATTCTACCATTTGCTTATTATGTGATTTAGGGGAAAAATCTCTCCATTTTTTCATGTTAGATGAAGAATATAATAATACCCACTTCAGTTATTGTAAGAATCAAATAAGATAACATGTTTTGAAATCACATTAACATGTCATCCAGGAAAATACATGAAAACAAACTTAAAATTATCCAGAGTTGTATAAATATGAAACAGTATTACATCTACCGGGAACATTTACATTTGAGCTGGTGATAAAACCCAAACAAATAAATCAAACTTTCTCTATGAAGTTTTAGGAATAAACCAGAAAGTGGGTGGGATATTCTCAGGAATAAGAGTTCCTTTCCAGGAATCTTAAAATTTACCCCGTACATACTATGTGGCCACATTCCCATTGTAATCCCAAAAAGGAGAGCTTGAGGAATCTATGTTGAAATGTAAACATATTTCACTTAGCATAATCCCCTCCATGTACTATATGTTGGCTAACTGAACATAATAAAAAATAAAAATTTAAAAATTAAAAAAAAAAAAGAAATGTAAACATAGTACGAACACTCAGTGAATCTTCTCCTGGCTTCAGAAATCATCATTATGCAGTTTGAGAGTTTTCAGAAATTTTGAGGGGTGGGGGGGGAGGAATATTGCTATCTCATTAGTCACTAAAAATTTATAGCAGAAGCATTCTTAGAAAAATAATCCACGATAAAAATTATAACTGTGTAACTTAGATAATTAAATCCCAAGAGACAAAAAAAATTTCATTTAGAGCAAATATTTAAGATAAATAAGAGGTTCTGTGTTTAAAAGAAAGAGGAATTGATTTCCCAAATATTTTCTATCTAAAGAATATTATCAATTTTTCTCTGAGTTAGAATACAACTTTCTATGTTGTAATTCTGGTTAAAAATCCATCCATAAGCTCTTTTCTACTTAACCAGAGCTCACTGCAGCTTTGTTTTCAATTATTTAGCCAGATTCTTAGATTAATCTAAATCTGTTGGCCCTATCTTCTATGAGTTTGAAAGCAGCAACACTTATGCTAGGTTCGCTACCATTGCTAACTGAAACCAAAACCAACAAGCAAGAAGTCGGCTCTCCCCGCACATTTTTTCTTGGAGAAACAATAATTCTAATGAATTTGGCAAACCTTGGTGGAGATGGGAGAGATACTATGTACCACATCCCGAGTTATGATAAGAAAAACAGATTGAAACTCCTTGTTTCATTCCAACAAGAAAATAGGTGTACACAGCCCCCATAATCAATGT
Source organism: Neomonachus schauinslandi (assembly GCF_002201575.2). Taxonomy (NCBI): domain Eukaryota; kingdom Metazoa; phylum Chordata; class Mammalia; order Carnivora; family Phocidae; genus Neomonachus; species Neomonachus schauinslandi. Next base: position 85,780,306 of record NC_058410.1, on the reverse strand, counting down.
AAATGTGCTTTATATATACTAAGTTATATATAATATTATAGATGTAAATGTATAAGAGAAAACATAAGCTGTTCCAGCGATTACTATATATTGAAATATGCTTTGTCTTACCATTCCTATGAATGAGTTTAGGCTTCCTCATGATATATTTTTTTTCATACCACGGGAAGAATAATTACAGTTCTCTGCCTTTTCTACCAGCCATTAGAAATGGAAAATATTTCTTGAAAATTAGCCCAAATGACTTTCCAATAATAAGCTTTCTATCTGTTCTTATTGCAAAGCTATTTTTTAACATGTTTTGAAGCTCGTTGATTAGTACAGCTTTCCTCACAGAGGTTTTGGTATTTTGAAGGTTGTGACTGAAATTAACTGGAAACCCACAGGGCCAGAAGGCAATTATTATAAAACCTGAGAATATGTATTTGTGAATCCTGAAAGGAGCCCCTAACAAGAGATTGAACAGCTATGGGACTTGGAAATAAGGGGCACCAAGATGGCTCAAGAAGGCTTAGTCAGCAGTGATGAAGAACTAAAGGATGCTTTTAGAGAAAAGGAAAAAAGGGAAATGGTTCAGGAGGGAGGATCAGAGAGGAGGCAGAGTAACTGTGGAGCCATGGAGATTTTGATTCAGAATACTAGGGGGTGATAAAGCTGAATCAAAAGGTCTTAGCCCTGACTTGCATAGAGAGCTTACACCAAAGACCAGGGAAAGGAAAAAAAAAAAAAAAGGGAAAAGTAGAGTTTTTTAAGCTCTGTGTACTGCATGAACTGAAAAGTAAAAGTACAGCCAAGACCAGGTTTGAAGAGTGTGGTTTTTAACACAGAAAACTCTGGCCATCTCTTAAACTTAGGGAATCTGTAGCCAAAACAGAAATCTGCTAAGGTGAAGATAATGCAAACAGCTCATTATTTTCACACTATGCATTTGATGACGTTGGTGTCAGACACCATGATACTTCTGTTTTCCACCTCTAGCAAGATTTTAGTAAAAACAAACAAACAAAAAAACCTTTAAATGCTATAAACTATTGCTGAGAGTATATGCTCCCAAATTGAATGTAGCATTAATTCACTTCATCACACCAGGTATGGTTCTTTGCAGTAGGAAACATCAGGATCTCTACCCATACCAGGTTTATAGACCTCTCAGATAATTACACGGGAGCCCAGTTGGGTTCTGAACAGGTGTGTCTCCCTGGAGTTCATGAGCATTTGAAAGGTGCTCTGTAATTGTGTACTCATCACATTAACCAAGATGTCCTATGTCTCCCAACCCAATACAGGTAGAGTGGAGCAGAGCTGCATAAAAGACAGATAGACAGGGGCGCCTGGGTGGCTCAGTCGTTAAACGTCTGCCTTCGGCTCAGGTCATGATCCCAGGGTCCTGGGATCGAGCCCCACATCGGGCTCCCTGCTCGGCGGGAAGCCTGCTTCTCCCTCTCCCACTCCCCCTGCTTGTGTTCCCTCTCTCGCTGTGTCTCTCTGTCAAATAAATAAATAAAATCTTTAAAAAAAAAAAAAAAAGACAGCTAGACATTGTATAGCCATGATTTCTGTATAGCTATGTATAGGTCACTATCATAGCAAGATATTGGGACTTTTCTTTCCATAATCCTTCAACTGCTTTTCCTAGTGGAGTGGCTGAGAGCATTAGCCGGGGCTGACGTGGCCTCCGTAGCTAGCCTTCATTCTCCACTGGGCCTTGGTCATCTAAGCAATTCCTTGATGAGTCTTCATAAATGCAGACCTTAGAGAAAGTGACCTCTCAAGTGTCCTGGAACATCTGCTAACACCATGTGGTGCCAGGAGACCTGTCACTTACCACAAGTCTTTAACTTCTTCCTTAGAGTTGATTGATAGTCTGTAAGACTGACAGCTCTTACTAAACTTAGAAACAAATGACTCATTGGACCTTTTCCAGCCATGCATTTGTACCAGAATAGAAAAGAGGAAAATATTTCGCACATCTCTTGGGGATGTGGCTCTAGGTCAGCCAATTCTAAGACCCCAGGGTCTATACTGGTCTTCCAGCAGTCAAGAGAGAGTTGCTCTGGGCATCTATATGCATAGTGTTTCTCTTACCATCACTCTCCCCACGTTGATTGAGGTGGTTTCTTTTGCCAGTTTCAGAACAACCCGGGGAGCCATGGCCAGGCAGGCTGCAGTCAGGGCAGAGGTAGGCTGCCTGAGGACTCTCCACTGGCGTTTTTTTCAGTCACTGCATGGCTTCTTTAGCCCTCGGGGAGAATTTGTGTAAAGGACTGCCTCCAGGGTAGACGGTTAGCTGTAAATCTGTTACATTAAACCTAGGATCTGTGATACCCAGAGTATCCTACTGACTAAAAGAACAAGAAAGAAAATGTCATCATAAATGCTCATCGGTAGATTAGGTAGTAGAGCCTAAAACTTCAGATCGACCCCATTTGGAGCAGTACTTTGTGGATTTGACATTTTATGGCAAGAATAAAACATATAAAAATATGGAAGTAACTTTTATAGGTTTATTAATCGTGTGTATATCTGAATCATACTGTTCAGGCTTTTCTATTGGCCAGGGACTCTGTTCAGTGAGCTGTGCTTCTGCTATTGTTTTTAGAAGGAGAAGCAGCACTGAGCCCTCCTGCCCTATCCCCAGTGGTCCGTTCAACAGCAAGATCAGGATCCTGGATGAGGAATATGCTCTGGGTTTATGTAATATGGCTATACACTGCGAGCACATAACCAGTCTGTAAAAGATCAGACCTAATTCTCACCCAATTTTTGCTCTCCCGTTTTTTACTATTCTCATCCACGCTGCTACCTGTTCTGTGCCAGGTAACCCCTACCACTCTGTTCATTCTCCTCTTTATTTTTCCATACTGACTTCCAGAGCCCCCTCAAAAGCTCCCACTTTTTATATTCTCTGACCACCTGCTCTCCCAACCTCTGCAAACAAAGATAAGATGCATTTTGAGTATAGTTGTGGGTTGAGAGGAACTTGGGGGAATATTTAGGCATAATATCCCTATCATGGGTTGTAAGAATGTATGAAGATAGATGGGAGATGCAAAGAATAGTTCGGGGGACCTCCTTCATCTATGTAGTGGGACTACATCTAAAGACAAAGTGTTTATATCTTCCCCTCCTACACCAATCACATTGCTGGCTCATAAGAAGTGCTAAGTACAAGTTCTGTTGATTTTTTTTTTTCAATTTCAGTATGTTAAGTAGAACATGAAAGAGTGATCACCCAGTATTCTCTAAGACACAGTCAACATGATAAAAAAAAATGACTACAGGGTGCCCGGGTGGCTCAGTTGTTTAAGCAACTGCCTTCGGCTCAGGTCATGATCATGGAGTCCCAGGATCGAGTCCCACATCGGGCTCCCTGCTCAGCAGGGAGTCTGCTTCTCCCTCTGACTCTCCCCCCTCTCATGTTCTCTCTCTATCATTCTCCCTCTCAATAAATTTAAAAAAAAAAATCTTTAAAAAAATGACTACAAAATTATTTTAGGCTGTGAGTGTGCTTTTAAGTTAAGATAGGAGAGTGGATGAGAACTAAGTTTGTGTCTAGGCTATCTATGTTAAATATTAGTCTTGCCACTTACCAGTGGCGTGACCTTGGGCCAATTAACAATTTCTAACCCTCATTTCCTATATCTTCGAATAGGAAATAATGATGGTATATACCGCTCAGTGTCACTGTAGGGATTAAATGAGTTAATCCACATAAGATCTCTAGTATAATGCCTGGCACACAATAAATACATTATAAATGTTTGCTATTCTTATTTGATTGATTCTTCTGCTCTATTTGAGAGACGGTATGATCCTGCTATATTTGGGAGCCCTAATTATTAATACTTTCAACGAGGATGAATGTGTATGAAGCTAAATTTACCCACCACGTCACTATTCTTTGATCTCATTAGCCTTATTATCAACACGCATTCACCATTCACCAAATGCCTACTATGCATATATCCATAAGCCACCTGTTGATGCTACTACAATATGATACCTAAAATTTCTCCTTGCCACATTATATAGCTGCAGAAAGAGCAATGCGTAAGCAATCTCAAGCTTCCTGCTTTTCAAGAATGAGTTTTTATTTTGCATCTTCTTGGCTAGAAACTTTTTGCAAAAACTCCTACCCAATGATTGCTTTCCTCATTACTTCATCTAACTGACCTAGAATACAGAACGCTGGCAAATTGAAAAAGAAGAGGAAAAAAATATAGTGCCATGAGAATTCTTTTCTGACATTAGCTCTGTTTTTATTTCAGCAAAGTAACAACATCGTTTGTCTTTCCAATCATACTCGACTCCATTACCCGTGAGGCCTATTATTTTCTCAAGAGTTATATCAAACTGCTTCCAGACATCCATCATTACATCATTGTATCTGCTGCATTTAGTGGCACAACGCAAAGGTTTCACGTTAGAAAAGACCTTCAGACACAAGCTGTTCATAAGAAACACCAGTCATAAATGTTAACTGACATTAATTTTTTCAGTATACTTAAGGTGTTTCTCCTATCAGTGAGTACAGCTAGTAATCGTTCCTTAAAATTTTCTTCACTTTTCAAAGTTTTTATTTCCTTGTAAAGAAAATAATTTTGTATAACAGTGGTGTTTGATTTGCTCAATCATAGTCTTTCTTTGTGTTATCTTCTGAGGTAAAATGTAAAGAGCTTTGCCTCTGTAATATTTTCTCTCCTCTGAGGAGTTTTCGAGGTCAAGATGAAATATGCAGTCTCTTTTCTGACATTGCTGACTCTCTCTTGGCTTGAACTACTTGATTTAAAATAATGCTAAGCTTTGTATTTTCTTATGGCCCTCTCCCCCAAAGTGTAATCCCTGAAAACTCAGAAACTCTCCTCTTCTTCTCTATCTGGAAGTTTTAGGGACAGATGAATGTCTTCTTCCCTGTCTACCCAAAGCTCACAAGGTGCTTAGTGAACGCTCCATGTCAGCTGAAGACTATGAGCATCTGAATGTCTTAAATCTGAGGTTTTTGAACAGATATCTTTTTCTGGTCTGAAATTCCATGTGCAGCCATTTTCACTCAACCAATTCAAAGGAATATTTCTCCCATATTTTCTCAGTTAATAACACATGGGCACACATTTCTATAATATATTGATCAAAGCCCTGTAAGAAGTGTCAAAAATAAACTGAACCCACAACCTCTTCCCCGGAGGAGTTTTACAGGTACAATATTTTTTAATAAAGAATATGCTGATGCCTGACCTTCTGGTAAATGTTACACTTTCCCACTTAGGACCTCTCTTTGGATTCATGCAGGATTTAACCTAGAAGTACCTTTAGGAACCTGATAAGTTATTGCTCCTGTAATTCTCCGTTAATTAGAATATTTGACTAAACAAATGCTTACTTTTTCTTAACTAAGATTTCAAGAATTCTTAGATACGTTATTTAAATTCACGTTGTTTTGGTAAATGTTCACACCTTTCTCTTTATTTCTAATACAGGGGCCTCCTGGAATACAAGGAGTACAACAGACTCTTGGATATTATAATAAGGTAGGGCTTCTCTTTTTCACATCTTATATACACAGACATTTTATGTAATCATATTTTTGAAAAAACACGTATTAATTCCTAACTGCTCAGACTCTGAAACATGATCACATATACTTAATATCTTTCCTCACTGAAAGTAGGTTTCAAAAAAATGTATTTTGCTCAGCATCTTTTCACAAAACCAGCATTTTATTTTTATAAATTTTTTATTATGTTATGTTAATCACGATGCATTACATCATTAGTTTTTGATGTAGTGTTCCATGATTTATTGTTGCGTATAACACCCAGTGCTCCATTCAATACGTGTCCTCTTTAATACCCATCACCAGGCTAACCCAACCCCACATGCCCCTCCCCTCTAGAACCCTCAGTTTGTTTCTCAGAGTCCATAATGTCTCATGGTTCATCTCCCCCTCTGATTTCCCCCACTTCATTTTTCCCTTCCTCCTATCTTCTTATTATTTTTTATTTTTTAACGTATAATGTATTATTTGTTTCAGAGGTACAGGTCTGAATTTCAACAGTCTCACACAATTCACAGCACTCACCATAGAACATACCCTCCCCAATGTCTATCACCCAACCATCCCATCCCTCCCACCCCCCACCACTCCAACAACCCTCAGTTTGTTTCCTACAATTAAGAATTCCTCATATCAGTGAGGTCATATGATACATGTCTTTCTCTGATTGACTTATTTTGCTCAGCATAATACCCTCCAGTTCCATCCACGTCATTGCAAATGGCAAGATTTCATTCCTTTTGATGGCTGCATAATACTCCATTGTATATATATACCACATTTTCTTTATCCATTCATCTGTCGATGGACATCTTGGCTCTTTCCATAGTTTGGCTATTGTGGACATTGCTGCTATTAACATCGGGGTGCACGTACCCCTTCGGATCACTACATTTGTATCTTTGGGATAAATACCCAGTAGTGTAATTGCTAGATTGTATGGTAGCTCTCTTCTCAACTTTTTAAGGAACCTCCATACTGTTTTCCAGAGTGGCTGCACCAGCTTGCATTCCCACCAACAATGTAGGAGGTTTCCCTTTTTTTCCACATCCCTGCCAACATCTGTCATTTCCTGACTTGTTAATTTTAGCCATTCTGACTGGTGTGAGGTGGTATCTCATTGAGGTTTTGATTAGGATTTCCCTGATGCCGAGTGATGTTGAGCACTTTTTCATGTGTCTGTTGGCCATTTGGATGTCTTCTTTGGAAAAATGTCTGTTCATGTCTTCTGCCCATTTCTAATCAAGAAGTGGATCATTTGTTCTTTGGGTGTTGAGTTTAATAAGTTCTTTATAGATTTTGGATACTAGCCCTTTATCTAATATGTCATATGCAAATATCTTCTCCCATTCTGTCGGTTGTCTTTTGGTTTTGTTGACTGTTTCTTTTGCTGTGCAAAAACTTCTTATCTTGATGAAGTCCCAATAGTTCATTTTGCCCTTGCTTCCCTTGCCTTTGGCGATATTTCTAGTAAGAAGTTGCGTGGCTGAGGTCGAAGAGGTTGCTGCCTGTGTTCTCCTTTAGGATTTTGATGGACTCCTATCTCACATTTAGGTCTTTCAACCATTTTGAGTTTATTTTTGTGTGTGGTATAAGGAAATGGTCCAGTTTCATTCTTCTGCATGTGGCTGTCCAATTTTCCCAACACCGTTTGTTGAAGAGACTTTTTTCCATCGGACATTCTTTCCTGCTTTGTCGAAGATGAGTTGACCATAGAGTTGAGAGTCCATTTCTGGGCTCTCTATTCTGTTCCATTGATCGATGTGTCTGTTTTTGTGCCAGTACCATACTGTCTTGATGATGACAGCTTTGTAATAGAACTTAAAGTCCAGAATTGTGATGCCACCAGCTTTGCTTTTCTTTTTCAACATTCCTCTGGCTATTCGGAGTCTTTTCTGGTTCCATACAAATTTTAGGATTATTTGTTCCATTTCTTTGAAAAAAGTGGATGGTATTTTGATAGGGATTGCACTGAATGTGTAGATTGCTCTAGGTAGCATTGACATCTTCACAATATTTGTTCTTCCAATCCATGAGCATGGAACGTTTTTCCATTTCTTTGTATCTTCCTCAATTTCTTTCATGAGTATTTTATAGTTTTCTGAGTACAGATTCTTTGCCTCTTTGGTTAGATTTATTCCTAGGTATCTTATGGTTTTGGGTGCAGTTGTAAATGGGATCAACTCCTTAATTTCTCTTTCTTCTGTCTTGTTGTTGGTGTATAGGAATGCCACTGATTTCTGTGCATTGATTCTATATCCTGCCACTTTACTGAATTCCTGTATGCATTCTAGCAGTTTTTAGTAAATTTAAGAAAAAATTACTTCAAAGTTTGCAAAACTTCATGCAAAAAATTAATGCAAACCATCGTGCTTCACCATTAATACTGTCACAAATCCAGTTTCTCAGAGGGTAGACCTAGATAATTTGCTGCCTTGAAGCTTGAGTAGCACAATAGGTGATAGATTTCTTATCAGAACCAATCACTGCTACGCTAAAACCTCAAGCAAACCTTTACATACCATAGATCAAGACTGGAGGTCCCCCACCTTTCAGGGAGAGGCCCCTTCACCAAGGTTTTTAAGTTGTAATCAGGGTCGATGGAATACTGACATGAAAGTCCCTGAGTGGCAAAAGGCAAGAGTGTTTTGCTCTGTTCTTCAAGAAAACACAACAGAGGGAAAGAAAATGGGTGTTGGCAGTGAAGTAAGACCCAGAGACCTAAGTGTGACCATTGATTGACCCATCATTTTAATAACAAGTATTTGAGGTCTGATCACTTGGCATGAGGCATTGTGTCTACCAAGTAGGATCCCTTTATACACGATAGCTTGTTGTTGATACGATGCTGGTAAATAATTGTGCTCCTACACAAAAACAAGTTCAGAGACACTCCCCTTTATATCTTTCTTCTATGTTCTTGCTTTCCCTTTTAATAAATTCCTCTGACTACTGTCATTCTTCTCTGTTTAGAAATCCCAAAGAGATGCTATGTGCCAGCAAAGGCCCTGAAGATAGCAGGTGCTCAGAAAAGTGTTTATTAAATGATGAGCTAATTAGTTTGAAAAATCCCAGTTCTTCTTTAATGAGATTGAATTCAACATAAAGACTATGGGAAGTGTGTAGAGCTTGTAGCACTTCCTAAGTGATCCTGTCTTAAATTTTCTCATTTACTTAGATTTTCTAGGGATTTATTCTAGGGAAGAATGTTTGGGGTATATTTTATGATTCTCAATTAAACATTTTTCTGAATAGATCTATACCAGCTTTTTCAAAACATTAGGGCTTGGCACATTAGGGCTTGAAAAAAAAAGCGAAGCATATCTAAAATCAATCAGTTAAAGTACAATGCTTTTTCTGTAAAGGCATCTACTGTCACAGAATAGGATTTATCATAAATGCTTCAAAATAATGAGAATGAGTTTCCTGATGTCACAGTGTCAGCTAGAAAAACTTCAAGAACACACTCTATTACGATCACCTTTGGTATAAAATTTACCAAGTTGCTACTCAGCTACTTAAATATTTGCTATCCCTTGCAAAACTTTTAAAGCTTGTATCTTTACAGGTCTCTCAACACTACTTCTATATATAGTTTATCTGGCCTATGAGTCAGTTTTCCCTTAAATGAAGATATATGAAGCATTTGTATTTTAGTCTAAAGTTGAGAATGTACATTTTTTAACTTTAAGATTATATTTCAAAAAAAATGGGGGCTGACCAGAGCAAGCAAGTGGAGAATCTTGCTAAACCAGGACTTTGAACTTAGCTATTGTCTTGCCCAAAATAACTCCAGCTCTCTGTCCTTACTGCCATTAGAGGACTGAGGCTCACAGGGATTTAGTCCACATCTGCTCAAAATGTGGCTTTGGAGCTGGAGCATAACTGGTTAGAGAAGAGAGACCATAGCTTTTCTTCCCCAAATGATGCATTATAACCACTTGGCTTCAAAAGATTTTACGCCCATCTGGGAATTAATGGAAGGTAGCTTCCCAAAGACTTTACTTTGTTTCACTCTGAGAGTAGTTAGAGCTGTTTTATCAGCCTCCACCAGAATGGATGGAGGAGGTAAGAACTACCTTCTCAGTACCTACACTGGCCAGTGTTTCTGGTTGATAACCACTTTATTCTCATCCTTAGCTTCACAAAGGAAAGGGCCAAATGTGCCATGATGAGAGAGATGCATGTTTTCACTTGGCGGTGACTTCACCCACCCACCCCCATCTGTTTTGGATACTGAGGTGGTTTCATTTTGCAATTCATTGCATGCCTGACAGTCTGGCTATAGCATATAAGGAGAGAGAAAGAAAGGAACATGAATGAAACTTCCTTGGAGATTAAATGATGGACCATATATTGAGACATATAAAGTGATGCTCCAAGGTTAAAATAATCTTCCCTTTTAAATTGGCATTGAATTATGTGATGTCTGCACTTGAGTCCTGGACACCAGCAACTCAGCTCCCATTCGTGCAGCCTGGATTCTGCTGAAGCAGCCACCCGTGGGAGGACAAGCAGTAGGCAACTCAGACACTCCTCCTCCCCATTCTAAACTCGAAAAATCCACAGGTCGTTCCCTCATCCGAGGAATCCTCAGAGGCCAAGGAATTGTTCTGTGGTCCCTGCACAGGAGTTGGTCTTTTCCCCTATAGTTTTCTTTATGTCTTCTGGAGGGAGAAGCTAAGGCATAAAAAACCTTTTCCCCTCCTGGCACAAATCAAAAAGGGAATTGGGAGGGAGGGAGGGAAGTAAGGAAAAGAGAGAGACTAAGGAGTAAGGTTGGGAAGATTATATAAGTGTGTTTATATGTATTTTTGCATGCCCACTTGAGGCTGCAAAGAATAAAAGGTAGATTTCCCTCTCCATCACAAAAATAATTTACAAACAGCTGCTCCCACTTTGTAAGATTGTTTGCAAAACGAAGCAACAATGCTGAGAATATTCTTCCCCTTAAGGAAAATCTGCTCACAATCCAAAAAACTGTTCTTCATCGTCTCCAACTCTGGGGATTTTAATAAAAATTTGATAGGCTGTGTCAACTGCTAACGCCATCAGATCCAGAGCCTCTTGCAACAGTCTAGATGGGGGGGAAAAGTGTTATCTGTGGAGACCCAGAATGGGAGGATTTTACATTTGATGTTGTTTTTAAAGATCCACATTTCAAATGCATAGTTGTGCTATCTTACATCGCCACACTCGGTGCAATTTGCAGAGAATCAGTCTCAGCGGTTGGAGATTGATGCTGTGCCTCCCAGCAACCAATTCTCTTGTTCACTTCTCCAAATTGTTGATCCAAAAAAACCAATTTGCTAGCAAAATAATCTATTTTTCTTTCAAGTATCAAATCATAACTTCATTTCAATATCCACAGACTAGAAAGGACAAAAAAATCTTTCTCCAAAAATCAAACATTCAAAGTCTTTCCAAATAGTGAGTTAAACGCACCCATGGCCTAGAAAGTGATGGCTTCCTTGGGGACACTAAAGGCAACCCTTCTGGACCCAGAAGATTCAGAAAAAAAATTTAAATCCTAACTTCCTGTCTCTTCCTCCTTATGAACCATCTCCTGTGGCTCAACCTATCCATGTCCAGGTACATCCCCTTTTTTCAGAGAATACCTTCTCCAAGTCAAGTGGAATAGCTTGAGTCTTCCCACTTGCCTGACTATAGGTTTCAGAGTTCCATTCATCATTTCCCACAAGAGAAAAAGGACAGGTTCTGACATCCCTAAACTCTTGAAATGACCAGGCAGATTGGCAGCCCCATTCCACAACCCTCATCACTTCACTGGAGGACATTTTAAATAAACACATTTAAAACCATGTAACTATTACATTTATTCAAAAGGCGTACAAAAACCCATTCAAATAACATGGCACAAATGTACAAATGACCTAGTAAAATTAGAATAATATCTATGGCCAAATGCCAGATTCCAGAAATGTGAGGACTATGTCTCTTATTATTTCTCTAGAGCGAAGTAATTGTCTGGTACAGATAGCTTGGAGAAAGTAGAGAGCAAAATCTTACAATGTCAATGCTACTGAAGTTCAAGGTCAAATCTGCCTTGAGTATTATTAGCCTGAGAGTGGAGAACAGCTTCAGAGGCCACTGAGGATCCTTGATTAGATGGATTTCCAGGCCTAGATATTGAATGAAGCAAACATATGGGGCTCTGGCAGGCAGTAAATAGCCCTGTTTTTTGCTTTGGGCATGAAAGCTACCAGAAAATCAAGATTTTAGAACAATAGAGCATATGGATAGAATAATATGAGCTGGTGCTATAGAAGCAATTTTTCATCCCACTTAGAACATCTCTAATATCCTGTAGGTTGTGGGGAGGTGTGAGAGGGGGGGGATCTAAACCAAGATGCTATATTGGTTCTGCTCTGCAATTCAAGAGCATGGGACCTCCCAATCCAAGACCATCTCTGGATAAGTCATGTTGTAGACCAAAGCATGTTCCAGCTTCCCCTAAAATTTTCTTTCTTAAACACAGCCAGGGAGAGATGCTGATGGGTTGTATACACTGACGGGCATCATGCCCAAATGACTAGTATGTTTAGGAAATGCCTCAGAGTTATGTTTTATGCAGGTTGCATCTAAACAACCTACCATTTTGTAACTGCTGATTCTTTATGTATGTGTGTATGTGTCTTAGAGTTTCATACCTCATTTTCAAATATGTCCTTATAATAATATACAGCTCAGGATTTTGAGAATACAATTTTTATTTTCAATTCAGACATCTCAGATCAAAGTTAAACAGGAAAAATGAGAAATGTCTGTCACAAGACCAACAATAACAGCAGTTATAAACTACTTATTTTTGATTGGAGTAGGATGAATAACATGGAAGGTATATTTAAAATGTCAAATTATAGCAACAGTGATCTGAATGCATACTTTTGTTGTGTAAATGTTCCTCTACTTTTTTCTACCAACACATAATATTTTAATAAAAAAATTTTAATGGGAGAAAACACATAAATTAGAATTATAGGCTTATTTATTGAATATTTCCTGTATGTTAGGTACTGTGCTAGGAATGGGGCATTCAATTCCATCATGGAGCTTACATTCTAGTGCAAAAGGTGCAAGCTTCTTTAAACAAACACAAAAAAAATTAAAATATTAGTATTGTAAAGAAAAAATACAATATCCAATGAGAAGATATGAGAGGGGAACCTGTCTGGGAGACCTGCAGGATCTTCCATGAATGGCATTTTATCATAGTTGAGACCTGGGGGATGAGTAGTTGCTAAATGGACAGAGGAGTGAAGACAGAGTGATGACCTAGAGGGTGAAATGGAAAGTATCTTGGTCCATTTGAGAAGCCAAAAGAAGGCTGTTACAGCTGGAAATTCCGAGGGATAACAGGGGCCACCATGATCCTGGAGAGGGAAATGCATTTAGGTCATATGGGATTTTGATGGCTTTGTAAAAGTTTAGAAAGAAGGGACTCAGAATGTCTTAAAGGTATCTCTCTGACCTTATATAGAAAATGTAGGTGTGTGGGGAGTAAGAGTGGATTATAGAATGCCAATTAGGGAGCTACTACAGTAGTCCTGGCAAGCCATGATGAGTGAGGGTAGGTAGTGTAAAGAGAAGAGATTTGGGGAACAGAGGCAGCCAGGCTAGATGACTGATTGGACTTGAGGAAAAGGAGGATGGTCTTAACAATGATACCCAGATGGAAGAAGGAAGACTTCTATGGAAGGGAGAGGATGAATTCAGATTTTCTTTCTCTCCTTGTTTTTTTTTTTTCAATTGTAAAATGAAATTACCATGCATTTTAACAAGTAACCATAGAGCTAGATTAGGAAGAAGCCAATGGTTATTATCCCACTTCTGGACTAATGCATGTTAACAGCATGATGTAATTCTTTCATCTTTCTCTCTCATATATGTGTATATTGTTGAATTTTTTAAATTCAGTTTTGAACTTGTTAAATATGAATTTCTTCGAAAATTTATAAGTGAATACAACAAGTGGAAAATTAGATACATGGGTCAAAACTCAGAAGACATATGCTGGGTTTATAGATTTGTCTTTGTGTAGATGATACCTAAACCATGGGAGCAAAGAAGAGTGTCCAGGAGAAAATGTTGAGTCACAAGAGAAAAGGATCTGGACAGAGTCCTAAGGAAATCCAACATTTACCCATTAGGTGAGGGAGGAAGTGGAGAGGTCAGAGAGACAGGAAGATCCTAGGAAAGTGAGGTATTATAAAAGTCAAGAGAGTGGCGAGTGCAGCCAAGAGGTTAATTAATGGAACGTCCATTATAGTGAGCAACAAAGATATCATTAATAATGTTACAAAGTCATATCAGTGGACTTGTTGGGGACCAAGAGAAGTTGCCAGACATTAATTTGGAGTAGTGACAACTTGCCCTGGGAGGTGTGATATTTCCCCCAAATCACCTCCTGGGAGGAAGTCACAGAGAAGATAAATAGGGTCTACAAAGTTGGTGTTTTTCAGCAATATTTCACAGAAGGTAAGAGAGGCAAAAGTGATTAACATGGTATTCATAAAAGCTATTATTACAACACTGTTACCTGACTATATTTTAATGCAGGGGCTGAATGTATTAATAATAAATGGACTTTTTTTGTACTTTTATTTATATATAAATATACGTATATTTTTTTCCACCTAGGGAAACCTTGGTGAATATGGAGTTCGTGGCCCAAAAGGAGAGAAGGTAATCAGATTTATCCAAGTGAATAAAAATATAAAAATATCCAGGGTTTTACACCAACATATACATTCCCATGTCAGGGACAGTCCTGCTGCCATGTAGGCTTGCGTCTCTGGGGCGCCTTCAGTGGGCACAAGCCTCCCTGCCTCCTAACCAGACAGCAGGATTAGGCACTGAGGGTCTGCTCCCTGGTGAAGACTGCTGAATAGCAGCTGGCTGCAAGGAGGGAACACATCTAGGGGAAATAGCTGTAACAAAGTAAAGGAAATTAGGACACAAGCTTCGATTCATAAAGCGATATTTCATGAATCGTTGTAGGTGGCAAAACCATCTGAAGACCCCTTTAGCAAAATGCCTCAGGCTCAGGCTCCCTATTTTTGTGTCTTCTCATGTACCCAAACATAAGCTGTCGTGGGGGCATTTTTTTTGGTGGGGTTTAATAGTGTACAATCATAGTTTAACCAAACGATTATTTCAAAAACAGTTTTAAAATTAAAACGCTGATGGATTTCCACTGCGTCCTCATCGTCATCTGTCACCAGCTTAATTATATGAGGCGTGAAGATGACAGATTCACTTGCCCACTTAGAAAAATGTTTCACTCCGGTTTGATTCTGGAATTGTGATGACCTTGGATTCAGTGTGAATGTGCCATTGTCAGGAAAAAAATGATGCACATTAAATCTACAGAGATGAGTAGGTCTGAAAACACTCTGAGGGAATGTGGCCTGTGAGTGCTACTTTCATTTGTTCACCCAGTAAAAATTCTCTTGATTGAGGGCAGGGTATTTCGACATGAATCCAAGAAAATATGACTTCTGTGCCTCATAAATCAGTGCAACCAATCTATTCAAAAGATCATACATCTATCACCAGAAAATACTGCTAAAAGATAGTCTCAACAGAAACTAGGAATTTCTTTTAGATTGACCATTGAAAATGAAATTTTCTGCAAAAAAATAAATAAAACCTTGACGTTCTTAAAAAGACATCCAAAAAATATTGATTATACAGCCATAATAAGGCATTTGTGTGTCTGGGATTTTACTGCTAGTACATTAGCATTATTTTCTGTAACCAGATAGCTTACAGAATTTCTACACCACCGTATGAACACATTACATTTTAAGCAATTACTAAAGCACATGTGCAGGCTAACGGGGGAGAAAAAGCCACAAAGCTTGTCACATAGGACAGCTGAGCAAAGAAGAGTGTTGTGGCACTTTTAAAGTATTTAAACGATGATTCATTTATTGAAACCAAACAGCTGGCTTCTGATTGGCTATGTTCATTAGGAAGCATATGTTACTTAGGAATTCCTAAGACCTCAGTGATGAGAAATTTGATTCTGCAAAACAGGTGTATTTCAAACTCTAAGGACCTTTTCTATTCCTCAGAATCTTTTCTAATTGCTTCAGAATCTTAAGTGGAATTAGGAAAAGCCAGGGGCATAACTGTTCCCTCCTCCCGCCCAGAGAAATAACCTAGAAGAGTCTACAGGGAACTTGATGCAGTACCGGATACAAATGTACATATGAAATGATTTGTAAGAATTCTAATTAATGGGAGAAGGACTCTGCCAATAAATAATACATAAAATAAACTGAAAGACAAGCATAGCACTTGCTGGAAGAATGAAGTCACCTCTACCTATACATAGGTACTAAGTGGTTAGTGTCTGTTCTGAATCAATACATTTGTTTTTTAAATTATTATGCTGTTCATGGGTCACCATAATAAGAATTTAAACCTCCTTCAAGCTGCCCTCATAGATTTTTCCTTGCACCTATGGTGGACCTTGATGGTTCTGAACGCTGGCTGCACACTGAAATCACTTGGAGAGCTCTTAGAAAATGCCGACGCTCAGACCTCACGCCCAGAGACTCTGATTGGTTGTGGAGCCCATACCTCTGGTTGATCTGGCGTTGAGTCCATATCACTATTATTTAAAAGTGCTTCAAATGATTCTAATGGGCAGCCAGGATTGAGAACCACAGAGTGGTCAAAAGAACATGGGCTCTGGGGTCAAAATTGATTGTACCATTAACGGCTGTGTTGGGAAAATCATTTTATTTCTCTGAGCATTGGTTTCCTTGTCTGTAAAATGGGCATAATTGTGTCTACACAGAATTGATAGCAAGACTGAAATCAAATGAGATGAGATGAACTTACCCAAAAGCACAATACCTGACACATATTAAGCCCCCACTAAAGATTTGTTCCTTTCTATTCATCTGCTCCAAACTTTCTTCTCATGAAGTCTCACTTCTCTCTCTTTGGTATTAATAACTGTTGCCATCCTTAACACCTGGTCTTGTTCATCTTTTTGCCTCCCACCATAATTTTGACAGAGAGGGACTCAATTTATGCAGTTGAACAAAAGATTTAATGAGAAATACAATTTCAACACATAAGTGACTTGTTATTGCTATATATCACTTCTCCATGCAAAACAGAATCACGAAACCAGCCTACCATTTGGATCCCAAAATTGCAGTGAAGCACCAGAACAAACACAGACAGCAGTAGAATCTACACAGAAATCACTCCTGGCTTAGCAACCACATCCTATATCAAGAGCACTTAGATGCAAGGAGAAACACCAATGAACACTAGTGGCTATTAATGGTAAATGGCAGTAAAGACCATGGCAGCCATGGAACCAGTCCACCAGTGTTGAAATGATGACCTCTGCTCTGTAGTTTTCCTGAGACTGGCAGCATGTGGTGAAGGAATAATGTATTTGCAAATTGGTTAAAGAGAACTGCTCCTTTACATAGACAGTGGAATAAGGTGGCAGAATATCTAAGGACTCCTAAGAAACTAGCAGGTATCTTTTGGGGCCAGCTGTCAGAAGGAAAAGATTTAGCCTCAACAGCACAGGTCTTTGAAATAGCATTGAAAGTGGCAAATCAAAGGACAGCCTTTCCTGAAGCTGAGTAAATTCATCACTTATCTTTCAGCTCATACCCACAGTGATAAATCACTGAACATTCATTTTAAGTATGAAAAACAACTCCTCAGGTGTGTAAAATTCAGGTATGAAATGTTTTTGTTTGCAGAATTTTCTATGAGGGAATAGGTGCCTAAGATTTCCTCTAAGTCCAACCTCACCCAAGTACCACTCAGAGAGACAGAGAGATGCCTCTGTTGGGTCCTTTTTCTACGTTTCAAAGGAGACTTATTTACATGGGTTCAAACATACAGCAGTTATGAATGTAATTACTGTTCTTCCTTGTACAATCCCCTCCTCTTCCCCTTTGTTATCAGGCAGAAGTGATTTTTATAGTAATTTCTAGACCCCTTTCCCTGATTTCTACTTTTATATTTTGCAGATCAGTCTAACAACTAAGCGTATTTTTCTTTCACATCTATGCACTGGGGGATTTTTTTTTAAGATTTTACTTATTTATATGAGAGAGAGAGAGCACGAGTAGGGGTGGAGGGGCAGAGGGACAGGGAGAGGCAGACTCTCAGCTGAGCAGTTTTGGGAGCCCAATGCAAGGGTCCATCCCAGGATCCCAAGATCGTGACCTGAACCGAAAGCAGATGCTTAACCAACTGAGCCACCCAGGTGCCCCTGCATTGGGGATTTTAACACCTACCAGATGAGTAACAGGGAGGTCACTGTGTACCCCCTAATGCTCAGACAAGTCCAGTTGTTTATTTTCTTTTTAAAACCAACACCAATTGGCTTTTTACATATATCCACCAATTTCTCCCTTTTCTTACTTTGGATAGAATTTGTCATATCTAGAAAAAAATTGCTTCTGCTACAGTGTGGTAAGTATAAGACCGATGATGGTACACTAGATGTTTAGATGGTAGAAGGAAAAATGCTTATATTAATAAAATCAAGATTAATTTTACAAAGTATATTCCACACATCTAGAAGAATCCTTTGAAAACTACGATCTTGTTTATCAATTGCATATGACAAGTTCCATCTTCCTCTAGTGTAAAGTCACAAGATACTGATTTTGATAGCAATGTGGAAATAAGCGAACATTTTTAGGACCGTAATCAATTTTTACTTGAAGTACTTTGGGTAGACTGTTATTCAAGGCTTCAAAATAAACAGATAAATACATCCACAGAAGGGGAGAGAAATGGAGATGTGCGCTGCAGGCTTGTTTATAATAAGGAAAAGCTAGAGACAACCCAAATGCCCATCAATGGGGCTTGGATAAACCCTGGTACGTTAACATTTTCCAGTGGTTACAATGAGTGAGCTAGATCTATATGTATCAATAGAAAGGGATATTAAAAACAACCTTGAGTAGAAAAAAGCAAGTTCTAGGATGTAAAATATAAAAATAAAGCTATTTATGGAATTCATTATAAATATCCCAAATAATATATTGTTCATGATTACATATATGCAATAAAAGTGAAAAACTATGGACTGAAAATATAAATATACATTTAAGAGAGTGGCTCCCTTTGGGACAGAAATAGAGGGGAAAATACAGAAAATTTCTTCTTTGTAAATTTTTGTATTTCTTTCGTTTTGGTTGCCTGGTACACAGAGGTTTGCCATATTCCCCTTCATGTTTTCTGTAGTTATTTTTTTCAAAATAAAAATATACAAGACATTGTGTGAGAAAGGTATATGCCCAGAAATGCAATGGTGAACATCATTTTGCAAAAATGCTTTTGAGATTGGAATAAACCCAACATACATAACTTCTAGTGGCTATGTTTACTTTACCCTCATGCGGTATTCAAGGATCTTGGTAGATGCTAAAAGAAAGCACAATGCTGGGACTCCTCCAAAGTCTGATTAGTGATCTACTTCCTTTCCGCTACATTATTTCTAAATTGTATTTTCTCAAAATACTTTTTATATGTCACATACAAACCCCTCTTCAAGATCTCTGACCAGAACATCTTAGACATTCCTAAGCTGCTGTTACCCCATCAACAAGAATGCCTTCTCTTTGTCCACAGCCAGTCATTTCAGTGATCATATAAATGCTGGGAACAGCTGAGAGACTCACTTTTCTTCCTATGGCTCCCCCACTCCTTCACCTGCCCCCACCTAAAAAAAGAAAGAAATGTCTGAAATAAAATGAGTCCAGATTATTGTGGCAGTTCAACAATCTCATGTCTTTAAGATCACACATACACACACACAAAATTTTTTTGGTGAAACAAGACAAAATTATAATTTCTTTCTTCTCTGGACATCTTGCCTTGAAAAATAATTTTTGTCTCTCATTAATTTTAAATATCATAACGAATATTATGGATTTCTGAAAGAGCTGAAGGCATCATGAAGTGCTGACAAATACATTATTATGCAGACAGTCTAACCAGTTTCACGTTGTCTCTTGGATGATAGCAGATAAATTCCGTGGTTGGTGGGAGCACAAGCAATTGCTCTGAACCGCAGTCACAACAGTACTCACCTGACCTCATGCAAAATCTCTCTTCTGCTTTTTCTCAAAAGGGTGAAACTGGACAACCAGGATTCCCAGGGTCCATTGGCCCTAAAGGTCAAAAAGGAGAATCGGTAAGTATGAAAGCTTTTAGGACAAAGGAAGAATATTTTTTAAAAAACAGAATTTAAAATATTTTTCCTAATCAGCCCTAATTCTGTGAGCCTTGTTTGCCCCTGCCTTGGCAAGCAAAAACAGATCAGATATTTGAGCAAGTGCTCTAGCAAGGCATGAAGTCACTCAATCAATTTTTAAAAAATAAGATAGGTAGGCTATTATCACCCCTCTTCTTCATATGAGGCAACTGAGGCCCAGAGAGGTTAACTAACTTGCCCTAGGTCACAGAGCCAGTAAATGTTAGAGCTATGAATCACATTTAGGTAGGCTGATTCTAGAACGCAGGGTTTAAAAATTACTAAGCTGCCCTTCTATAACTAAACATGATAGCTATAATAAATAATAAAGTCAATATACTGAAGACTGGGGCTAATATATCCAAAAAATTAGAAACGTGTATATATCTGCTCTTAGGATACTTTCTGAAGTTACTTTCCTTCCTTGGTTTTTATAAGATCAAAGTAGCTTCTCAAGCCACTTTTCAGTATTACTGAGTCCCCTTTCTTTCAAGACTTAGTTTTTGCTGTAGGAGGAGAAAACCTAAATTATCATTTATACTCAAATCAGACTGCCTAAAGAGATTACATGAATCCTAGTTAAAAATAGCTTTTTTTTTAAATCCTGCTAAAAAACAAAAACAACCTACAGCAGCTCATAAGAATCAGCCAGAATCAGACTTAAATGTTTTATCTTTATTCAAAAGTGTAATACCTTTTTTCTTTTATTATGTTATGTTAATCACCATACATTACATCAGTAGTTTTTGATGTAGTGTTCCATGATTCATTGTTTGCGTATAACACCCAGTGCTTCATTCAGCACGTGCCCTCTTTAATGCCCATCACCAGGCTAACCCATCCCCCCACCCCCTCCCCTCTAGAACCCTCAGTTTGTTTCTCAGAGTCCACAGTCTCTCATGGTTTGTCTCCCCCTCCAATGTCCTCCCCTTCATTTTTCCCTTCCTACTATCTTCTTCTTTTTTTTAACAAAAATCACATTTCCCTTTTTCCTTGCCAGGGGGAACAAAGGACATTGGTTTAGCAGAGATAGTGAATGCAGAGGTCACGAAAATGCCCGCGTGCCAAACGGAAACAGTAGGAAAAGCATTTAATATTACAAAGCCAAAATTTCCCTGTGCTTTGGCTATAAAAATTAGGCTTGTTTGGCAATAAGGGTAATTTTGCAGGCAGCGGTAGGGTGAGGGCATTTACCAGAGTCCCCCAAGCTGTCCTGCCTCCAGGGGTCATGCTCTCTCACCTTTAGTGTCTAGTCCAAGCTTCTAGTTGTCCAAGCTGTCTAGTGACTGTCCAGGACGTGACAGTCTTTAATAGGGCTTCCCAACTTCGTATTTCCAAGAATGTCTGAGAAACTCCCGTTCCACAAATCCAGCCTGGTGGGGATGCTGCCCCTTCTACCTGCCTAATTACTCCTGACACTTCACACTTGTTGGCAGCTCTGACCATCTTCTAACTGCTTCTGTAGGTCTGCACTGTCTCCTCGCCAAGCTTGAACATTGACTCTCACCTCTTAAATTACTCGTGACACATGGCAGACCCAGACTGAGCATTTTTATAAATTCTACTACCTGAAACACAGGAAGAGCAGAAAAGAGGAACTTCCAGTGGTTTAAGAGCAGTGTTTCCCAAAGGTGGAATGTGCACTTGAATTACCTGGGGCTCTTTTGAAACGCAGGGTCTCATTCAGGAGGGCTGGGGTGGGGCCTGAGAGGCCACACTTCTTACTAGTTCCCAGGTGATGCTCATGCTGTTGGTTCATGGATCATGCTCTGAGTAGCAGGACTTGGAGGATTTCATAGCTCCTAGGAAATCCGCTCTGGTTTTCTCTCCCACTGCAGGTGTTTGGGGGCAGCTCACCTACCTCCCTGAGATTATCTTTAGCCCCATCTGCCTTACCCGGGAGAAACAGGCTTCTCTTCCTTTTGCCTTTTCTGCTTGCCAGTTCCCTCTTAATCCCTTAATGATTCCACGTCCCTTATACAGTAGTCCCATGTTGTGCAAGGGGGATAGATTCAAAGACCTCCAGTGGATGCCTGAAACCGCCAATAGTACCAAATCCTATACAGATGACCCTGAACAACGTGGGAGTTAGGGCATCAGCCCCCCAGTGTAGTCGAAAATCTACATATACCTTTTGACTCCTCAATACCTAATTATTGATAGTCTACTGTTGCCCAGAAGCCTTACCAATAACAAACAGTTGATTGCCACATATTTTGTACGTTATATGTATTATATACTGTATTCTTACAATAAAGTAAGCTAGAAAAAAGAAATGCTATTAATAAAATCATAAGGAAGAGAAAATACATTTTACTGCACTGTAAAAAATCCATATATAAGTGAACCCACGCAGTTCAAACCTGTGTTGTTCGAGGGTCAAGAGTATATACTATGTTTTTTCATATGCATACAGACCTATGAGGAAGTTTATTTTATTTAAGATTTTATTTATTTATTTGAGAGACGGAAAATGAGAGAGAGCATGAGACAGGGGAGGGTCAGAGGGAGAAGCAGACTCCCTTCTGAGCAGGGAGCCCAATGCGGGACTCGATCCTGGGACTCCAGGATCATGACCTGAGCCGAAGGCAGTCGCTTCACCAACTGAGCCACCCAGGTGCCCCGAGGAAGTTTATTTTATAAACTAGGCACAGTAAGAGATTATCAACAGTAATAATAAAATTATAATAATATACTGTAATAAACATTATATGAATATGGCCTCTCTCGGAATATCTTGAACTGTACTCACCCTTCTTCTTGGGATGATGCGAGATGATAAAATGCCTCCATGATGGGATGACGTGAGGTGAAGGACACAGGAACTGTGACATAGCGTTAGGCAACAACCGCCCTGATGATTCGTTGGAAGGAGGATCATCTGCTTCCAGACTGCAGCTGACTATCGGTAACAAATCATGGAAAGTGAAGTCACAGATACGGGGGACCTACTGTGCATCTTTGTCTGCCTTCCTCTCTGCCCACCACATAAAAGAAAAGCATTTTTACATTACTATACAGAGTAGTTTAGCTCTTTGTGGTCTCAACCTTTCTATTCAGAACAGAATCTGGACACGACTTGGGAGAATAACCAGAAGGCCCAAAAAGAGGAATGGTTTTCATCCAAATTTGAATTCTGAACCATTTATGCTGAATGGCAGTTTCCCGCCACCTTCACTGCTGGACATTTAGAATATGACTACATGTGTCACATGTTAGAGCTTATCGTTATAGATGAGTTTACAGACAGAGAAAGAGAGGTGACCAGATAGTAGTCGTTGGAGTGAGGACGAACTATCAAGTCTTGAGACAACCAGGCTCCTGGTTTGGTTTGGTTGTTTATTTTTTTTAACCTGTTACTTTAATCCATATGGCTTCACAGTGGCTCTAAATAAGCATGATATAAGCAATGCAACATAAGCAAAAATAAGCAGTTATATAAGCATTGTGGCCCATTGCTCATATCTAAATAACATCATCTCTTCTCTTAAAAATCAACTAGGAATTTTTTAATTAAGGCTGAAAGACGAGAATATAAATAAAGCCCTGATCTAACTTATAGCAGTTAACCAACAATAAGAAATTTAATCACATTGGCTAGATATGGGGCATAATAGAGCAGGCTAGGTTGTGCTAGGTAACAAATTAACCCTGAAATTTCTGTGGCTTAATGCAAGAAAGGTTTTTTTCTTGCTCGTGCTGCATGCCCAGCATGTTGGGTCCGGAGGAGTGGGTGCTGATACCCACTGCACTCAGATACCAGGCTGATTACCACCAGGTAACTAAGCCATCTGGAATACACAACCTTCTCAGTCACCATGCAGAGAAAGTGGGACTGGAGAATCAGGAATGGGCTTCTCCTTGCCTCAGCCTGCAAGGTACACATGTCACTTCTGCTCACGTGTCATCGCCAAAACTAGCCACATGGCCCCAGGGAACAGCAAGGGAGCAGGGAAATATGGGAGAGAAGAGTTGAGCCCTGAAAATCCCTAGCATACAGGACACGAGGTGAAAACCACAGGGGTTCACTTACTAACCACTTATCTCCCCTTAGTGATTTGTTTAAGGGACTCACAGTCCCTAAGGAGACCTTCAAGAGGAGTATTATCTACCATATTGTTCTCACACTTTCTCTTGACTTTCCTGTGCAAAAGAAAAATTTTTTTAAATGAATGGTTTCCACCTTATTGTCAGTTCACTCAATTCAAATCATAAGTAAATCAAATTACAAATCAAATCAGACTGAGCAACCAAAGCCCAGGATTGAAGTCAGGCTGTCTAGGTTTAAATCCTGAATGACCTCTCACTGGCTATATGACCTTGGGGAAATCACTTAACTTCTCTGGGCCTCAGTTTCCTCATCCAGAAATGGGTATACTAATCATACCTACCCCAGTGACACATAAGAATTAACTAGAACAGTGATTAGATCAGTGTTTGATATAAGGATTTAATGAATATCAGCTATTATTGTTATATCTGCATAACTTGAAATTCTCTAATCTAATAAACTTTTACTGGGTACCAACAGAGTACACCAGAAATGCTGTGATAGTCAAGACCAATTATATCCTTACATTCACAGAGTTTATAGGCAAGATAAACAAGGAGACATAAAGTGAGTGAGTGCTATTTTAGGGGAAATAACTCAGAGTTACTCAGAACCTTTCTGAATCTCTTTCCTCATGCTTGAAATGAGACCGTATCTTCCTCACAGCATTGTTGTGAAGAGTAAATGAAATCATGTCCATGTAACTTCAAGAGGAAAAGCTAATAAGAGAAAGTGTGTGTGTGTGTGTGTGTGTGTGTGTGTGTGTGTGTGAGAGAGAGAGAGAGAGAGAGAGAGAGATCATCTCTGTGAACCATGCAAGAGGAAGCTTTGGCCTTGGCAGCATTCCAATTTGTTCCACTCAGGATTCTCGAAATAGTATTAGCATGATTAACTTATTGTTCACTAGGGAATATGAAAGAGTTTTTAAATTAATTCTCATATGCTTCCTTTAAACTGCGCAAGCAGACTGTGTGACATTCTGAGTCATTTTAGCGGCTGCTTTGTGACAGAGGTCTGAGTTTGGCCTGCAGGATTTATCCATATCCAGTTTTGGAGGGTTTCTCAAAGTGTTCATAATTGATTCTGTTTTCTACCCATTTTCCTAGGGAGAACCTCTTACTAAAGGTGAAAAGGGAGATAGAGTAAGTAGATGTTTTATCACTATCTTGGGTTTTCTACTTCATTGATTTCTCTCTCTCTGATTTCTCAAATGTTTACTTTGGAGTCTAATAGATTTGATAAAATAAGCTCTCTGAGCATTTTACTTTTTCCTCTGTGAATTTTGACTCTTTTATTTTGATAAATGAGAAATTATAAACCTTGTTAAGTTTCGTCCCACGTGATGACACTTTACCATTCGGCTTGGGTATTATATATTTTCTTTAATCATTACTATTTGTGATTGGACATGAATGTTTTGAAAGATGTACACTTAAGATATCTAAAATACAAAATTAAAATGCAAGATACAGTTTTTTCAAAAATTCTGTTAATGATGCAGGTTAAATTTATCAAACAGGATGATTTTATCAAAAGGATCAATAATAAGTCATGGAAATAAGAAAAGCAAACTCATAATAGCCAATATTGTCCTCTTTTGGGTAACCTTAATTTTTTTGTTGTTGTTGTTCATTAAGTACATATACCCAATGGTAGAATCACCAGAACATTAACTTAGATTTTACTCTTTCTTTTCCCCCTTCATTTTCTTTTCCCCCCTTCATCTGAGGTTTTAATCCTCTGAGATATAAGATTAGTTGGTGGCAAGTCACGAAAATGTCAGCTAAGTGGAGACTGCAGTGATTGCTAATGAACTATGATGATTATAGAGTCAAAGTGACACTGGGGGGAAAAAAACTGTTATAAAGAAGAAAGAAACCCTGAAACCAACACTACACTATACGTTAACTAACTTGAATTTAATTTAAATTAAATAAATAAATAAATGAAGAAAGAAAATGAGTTATTGTTTACATATTAGCAATAAGTATTTTAAATCATGTTGTAGAATGACCTCTCCTTGACTTCATCATGTCATCCGTAATTCCCCCTATATTATGTTAATTAGTAGAAATGCAGATGAATTCAAGTATTAGAGATGCTCATCCCATCTGAGTTTAAGCATTACATAAATGGTAATTTTTTTTTTACAGGGAGAACCTGGGCGAATGGGATCACAGGGAATAAAGGTAATCTCCTGACCTTCTTACTGCATCTCCAATCCAATGAGATTGTGAAGATTAAAGTAACCATTTCACTTACCTTCCCACCCATGTGTTCAGGGTGAACCTGGAGATCCTGGTCCCCCCGGTTTAATAGGAAGCCCAGGACTAAAGGTATATAAGAAATAACTGGGATAAAAGAAGAAATAATTTTGGGGATATAGCCATTTCCGTGTAAAACAAACGGCCCTGATGTGCCACTCGTTTTCTTCACAAAAGTTCTCAGAGACTTTATCATGTTTCCATGGTGATTTCCCCCCATTGGCTGCATTTATTACACTCATAGTAATTGTGCCTTTTGGTTCACAGTCGGGTTTTTAAACTCTTCTTCAGAGTATATTCACAATAACATCCCTAAAAGGTTTAGAGTAAACAATGTGAGCAAAACCTATGACCCTGAGCTATATACTTAAAGTGAATGGGATTCAAGATTCAATCTCTTAGCCAAATTTATGCAGTTGCTTGAGTTCCCCATGTGGAATTCCACAGTAGTGTCCCAAGAAAGACCAGCCATGGGGAGGTGTGGGAAAGACTAATGTGATGCGCTCCCACCCGTGGGTAAGGCAGGTTATCCTGGCCTCCCTTGCTGGTGGGAAAAGACCCATTTAAATGAGAACATCTCCAAACTATCTTTGTAAGCCCAAAGCACATTTCAGAATTATTCAGAGAAGGTAGGATGATAGAAAGCCTGTCTTTCTCTGTAAAAATCATACCATGTTTTACATATATTCAGCTACAATCTATTTTTTAATAGAGTTGAAGGACATTTCACCTTCTCTTTTAGGGTCAACAAGGACCTGCAGGCTCTATGGGGCCTAGAGGACCACCAGGAGATATTGTATGTATAGCAAGTACAAGTGTCTTCGATACGTGGAAATTAAATTAATGTCTTAAAGAATGTCCACATCTTTTCATGTGACTGAGTTATACTACATTTTCCAAAGACATAGGTCATCTCTACTACCAAAACTGATCACACCTGATGTCAGGGGTTATTAGGAAGGCTAGTAACTTCCTATATTCATATTAGGTCCTTTTGAATATCATTAGCCTAATAAATCAGTCTTTGGAAGTCAAGTTAACTAAGTTATCACTTCGGACGTGCTTGTCAGTGGTGTTCCGCCAGGAAGAGAGACTGGAAACATCAAAAGAAATAAGGAAAACTAAGATAGGAAGCAAGCATTTTCATTATGCATGGCTTTGGTTTAATTCTCCATCCAAAAAAGACACTTCTTAAGTTTCTATTGTTGTTTTCTTGCAAGAGTCTCTAAAAAAAAAAAGCAAGTCTTTTGGCTGAAAGTATTTCTCTAATGCCATTGGAGAAGAGTCCTCAGGTTGCATAACCTAATTCTAGTGGTCCCATTATTCTTTCTGTCTCGGTCTGTCTCTTTCGCTCTCTCTCTCATGTCCTTTAAATGCACTTTTCTGTCCATTCCCCCAGCTAAGTCTTTTGTTCCTTCAACAACTGCCCTAGCCTGGCCTTCCACAATTTGGGAGTTAAGACTCACCATCATCCTCACTTGAGCAAAATAAGAGAAATGTCTGGCCATAACTTCTTGGAAACTGATCCCTATCTGGCCACAATTCCAGCACTTTCTATGCAACTATTAGAATCTCTCCTTTTCTCATCATCTTGAGAATAGCCCCATGACCTCCTGCTGTATCCTCCAGGCTTCCTGACTGAGCCTCCACAGGTCTCTTTTTCAGAGCATTTGTTCTGCTTCGTACTTTGAACACTCAGTTTGTGAGCAGAGCTTTTTGTTGCTCCCCCCCAAAGCCATCTAATGAGCCAGGTGAGTGTACCTAGTGGAGAGATCTTATGGAAAGAGAGAAAATTCTGGTGGCACAGGTGGAGACATAAGTTACCCAAGAAGTGAGATTAAGTGATAGTGGCTGGAGCTGAGAAAGAGAATAAAATCAAAAGGGAAAGAGCCACTGTTGCCAAACACAGTAAAAGTATGTTTTCCTATTTAGCCCATCATCCTTCTATATCATGATATGATGCTACCAACCACCATCCTTCCACTTTCCATCCAATAACATGGATGGGGCATTTGGTTCAATTCTCCCTTATTTGGTTTCTTTTCCATTACATCCAGGTCACTTCACTTGAAACAACAAGCCACATATTTTCACTAATGCGTTTTCCTCTCTAACAGGCCAAAATCAGCCCATCCCTTCATGCTTTGTGTGTTACAATTCTGTTCGCCTGACAAAGACTCACAGGTAGAAATGTTCTTATAATAAGAGATACTCTAATTGTTCTTTCCCATTAATTCTGAATTTTCTAGGGGTTGCCAGGAGAACATGGTATCCCGGGAAAACAAGGCATTAAAGGAGAAAAGGTAGAGCTTCCATTTTATCCATTTTGTAAATTAAGTAATTCAGTAGGAGGAAGAGACAGAGGATCATAAGGGCTTTGGGGGAGTGAAGGGATAGGACAAAGCTGCCAGGACTGTGCAGGGGATAGACAGCCACAGAAACGATGGCATGAATTGTGTCCCCTGGAGTTCTGCATTGGGACAGCCCTCATTCTGACACAGAAACACAATGTAACAAAATGAACTGACTTAAAGATGAAGACCTCAGGACTCAGAAACTCTGTTTCAAGCTCAGCGGCCGACTCTGGAGTAGCTCTAGGAAGTCTCCATCTTTTAGGACCTTTTTCCTGTTGTCTACATGGAAATAGTATATTAATGTTGAACCTTCACTTAGAAATAACTTAAAGAAAACATAAAGATCATTGAAAGAACTTCTGAATAGATGCCCTTTTATGCACATATCCATGTACATGCATATGGCGTGATACTGCTAAACTTATTGTCACATAACTCACCACAAAATGTAAATGCATTTAAGATAACTGGAACAGTGCCTGGCATAAATCAGGCCCTCGGTACATATTGTTGAACAAGTGAATGAACGAGAAAATGAAGTTTGGTTATGATGACAACTCAAAGCAATGGAAACTGCCTCCACAACTCCCACCACAAACCTGAGCAATGATATAAGAATCTTTCCTTGTCTTCCTCAGGGATCTCCAGGTGGGACTGTAGGCCCTCCTGGGCTTCCTGGTCCAAAAGGTGAGGCTGGTCCTCCAGGGAAAAGCCTGCCAGGGGAACCGGTAAGTACCAGCCCTTTTCCTAATATCTCCCTTGAAAGTTCATTAATTACCACTTGTGTGTTCCCAGTTTCAGATCACAAGTATAGGAATCAATTGAGATCTGCAGAAAAAGAAATATTCATCTCGTTCTTTAGGTCAGAGCTCTAACCTCTTTGGAAATTTGATGCAGGTGAAGGGCTCTTTTCTGAAAATAAAATGCACATACCTATTTTACATACAGTTTTGAAAGATTCATAGGCCCCCCCTGAATCTTCTGCATGAATTCTTTAGGGATCCAAGGAGCTAGTAAGATACACTAGTTTAAATCGTAAGCCTTCCTAGGACGCTATGTTAAAACAGAAGAACTGCCTGAAATTTTCTTTCCAGGGGCTCTGCAGGGATGGCCATTCATGGTCATTTGCAGAAAATGTCCTTGTGGCCGGGCAATTTCCAGGACATAGAAAAATTGAATAGCTGGAAAATCTAAATAACCAGTATGCCTATTTCACATACTTTTATTTTTCTCATCCTCTTTGACTTTTTATATTAATTGTTGATAATAAAAAGTTCTCAGTATCAGATGCCTCATTTTAAAGACAAAACATCTTTTTTATTAAGTTTTTAATTTTAATTCCAGTACATAGTGTTATATTAATTTCAAGTGTATAATATAGTGATTCAACAATTCCATATATCACTCAGTGCTCATCAAGATAAGTGTACTCTTAATCCCCTTCACCTATTTCATCCATCCCCCACCCACCTCCCCTAAAAATGAAAACACCTTGTATTTTAAAGTAACTATACAAAATCTATAACCTAGCAAAATATGTATTCCCTGTTTCTTATTTTTTTTTACAGAAAAGGGTTTATTCAAGAAGGATGAAGCACCATGAACCATTTTTGAGCTATAATTTCTAAGATGCTTTTAACCTTTTTAGAAAAAGAAATGTATTTACCTCGATTTTTTTCTTTTAGGGATTAGATGGAAATCCTGGAGCACCTGGTCCTCGTGGGCCAAAGGTATGAAAATATCATAGATAATTTCTAAAGAATTAATAAGAAAATACAGCCTGGAATTTCGTGAGCCTCGCACTAACGGAAGCCTCTGGTTGCACAGGGCGAGCGAGGACTGCCAGGCATCCACGGTTCCCCAGGTGACAGAGGCCCACCGGGGGTGGGAGTTCCTGGCCGAACAGTAAGTGAAATGCCATCAAGCTTTTGAACCTGGTCAATTCCAATAATCAAATAAAATCCGGTGACAAACTTGAATCAGGAGAAAGGAATGAAATGGTCAGAGGAGGAAATATAAATAAACACTAGTCAGAGGGAGAGAATTGATGAGCATTGAGGTTACATAGCTGAGCACAGGGATGGTGCTGTTTACTGACGTGCAGATGCTGGTCTTGTGTACACTGATTTCGGGTTAGAAGCAGTTATTTAACCCTTTGTTCCTCCATTCTACATATTAAAAAGTACAAATGAATGTTTGTAAGATGATACAAGTGCCTAAGATTAGGATTTATATATTACTGTTTGTTTTTAGTGAGAATAAAATTATAAGTTAATATTTAAAGTGAATGGAGCATGTATAAATGAGATGATGTCAAAAATCCCTTAATATATTCAGGAAGAAAGAATAGAAGTCGTTTATAATAGGGAAGACAGAGAATGGGCAGTTTTTTAATGTGTTTTAGCTACAAGGACAGTGCCTGATGATAATGACCTCTACGCATACTTGTTGACTAAATAGTAATGAGAACTCTTTATTTACTATGAAAAAAACCTAAAAGATTCTGGAACAAGAAAAGTGGAAATAAACCCTAATTCTAATGGCATTAATTTGGGAAATTGGCCTTGTAATGAAATTATCATGAGAGCTAAAAGAAGGCATAGTGAATAGTTACGCTGTGTGTGATTGATTCTCCGGGGCAAGAATATAAAAGACCACTGGCGATGGGAGATTAAGCACAGTAACAACACAGATCGGGAAATTATTAAAGGACTGAAGGAGGCTGAAGCAAAAAATTAAAAAAATATATTAATAACTAAGGACACAGTATAAATAGAAAGGGTACAAAAAGTAGCTTTGACAGTAACAGTGATATGAATATTTATTTTAAAAAACAAGAAAGGAAATGTGGGTGAGCAGCTACTGAAGTCAGCTGCTGAGAACCCCGCTATTTACTTACCTAGATTGTCAACTCCTCCTTCCATGATCTGTGCTTATGTAGTAGGGAGGGAGCTTTCGTCATTAGGTTCACTGATCACTGTCCAGCCTCATGTGGCTTCCCCCAAATTCCAATTTACTAATGTAGAAAAGTATGGCGATGGATGCTTTACTGCCTACTCCTGTCCCTGAACACTGGTTCTGG
This sequence comes from Neomonachus schauinslandi, assembly GCF_002201575.2. NCBI lineage: Eukaryota > Metazoa > Chordata > Mammalia > Carnivora > Phocidae > Neomonachus > Neomonachus schauinslandi. The sequence goes on along the minus strand of NC_058410.1, from coordinate 85,748,723 downwards.
CGATTTCTTCAAAGGGAGAAATGACTTGAAGTAGAAAGCAGAAAAGGAAGCGGGTCCTGAGCCAGTCAGCCTATCAGCAGCCAGTTTCTGAACAGATAGAATGTGGGTGCACCATGTGGTCGTGAAGGTACAGGGACAGATGATGGTACCAAGAGAGATCGCCTAGGGCATCTGAGCAAAATCCTTCCGACGGCTCCCGCAAAAGGCATCTGCTTACGTATTTACCTGCCATCCAGAAGTCTTAGCCGACTTCACAGGGAGTTTTCAGGGGGTGCAAGGTGGCAAGCCCTGTTGTTCCACTAAGTAAATTACAATACGTAGCTCTTTATCCCCCGTGGATAATTTATGGACATTCCTGGAAGAATTCTGATAATTGGATCTCATTCTGCTCAGGGCTCCCAAGGACCCGCTGGAGAGCCAGGTATTCAGGTAAGCTACGTAACCAAGTTATTTGGCACAACAAATCCAGCTTGCTTACTTGGAGGAAATTACTGAAAAACTGTCCTCATAAGTACCTATTCCCCCCGCTTTCCAGGGTCCTCGAGGTCTCCCTGGATTGCCAGGGACTCCAGGGACCCCAGGGAATGATGTAAGGACCATCTTTACCTCCTCTTCCCCACCAGCCTATTTGAATTTACTCCTGTGCTACCATGCAAAGCTTTGAACACGATGATTCTGTTTTCAGGGAGCTCCAGGGAGGGATGGAAAGCCAGGTCTGCCAGGCCCCCCAGGTGACCCGGTAAGTCAACAGACTATGCCCACCTGACGTAGGTATCTTTAATGCACCCAGCAGCTGAACAGCCTACCAAGCAACCTTTACTGTCCAAACTAATTAGAATGCTCAGTGACTGCTTGGTGATTGTCGAGGGGAAAAAAATTCAAGCTGCATTGGCATTTTGTGTGTGTGTGTGATGAATACTTATTTCCTAAGGGTCTAATTCAGCTATGCAATTTTGCCCCAGGCTGAGCCTTGGCACATAATGTCTCAACCCCATGGAAAATTGAGTTAAAATATATAGCCACGACTTTTGTTCTTTCTAATGCTACCGACTAAACGAATTTTATTTTTCTAAATGAAAGTTTGCAGGTAAGCTACCTACAATATGGTACATAGCCATTGATTCTGTGGCTTTAAGACGCTGAGATGATTAAAGTATAAAAACCGGCTTGAGTAGGCGCTTAAAAAATGGGTTTAGGCGCTAAATGTGTGTTCCAAAGTTTTATTTCAGGATGAACCTGGCTTTGAGCGACAGAGAAATCCCTTTAAATAGCCTCAGAATCGGCAGTTACAATTTGAGCGGCCATATGGTACATGACATTGTATTAAGAGTTTTGTATGATAAAATCCAAATCTGGCCTCTCGGTTCTAAGTCTCACAAATCCTTCTCCCTCCCACACTGGTTGGGCCTTATGTGCCTTTTATAAGCTACGTGCAGAGGCATATTTTGGCCTTACTTTAACTCCACTGCCGAGTGAATCATGTGTGTGTATCATCTAGGATTCTTATAAAGTGTTACTTGGGTTTGCAGCGTCTCTCCGAAAGGACAATTTAAGACACGAGGCCCAAATGCTGCCTGAGTTCCTTCAGTGTCTCTCTTGCAAATCACGGAAGCCACCTGTTGGCTCTTTTGAACTCCAGTGAGAAAGAACTTTCAGACAAACTCGTTCTAGACTTTTCTTATTTCTCAACAGCCTGATAATTTGTTTGGCAGAGTGGTGACTTCCTTTTAATAAATGATTTACCTTTATGTATTATTTAAAGCCAAGAATATACGAAGGTTGGCATAAAAGTTGCCATGTCATGAAAATATAAAATAGAGATGCAGACTCCAAACCACAATATGGGTGTCTTTACATGTTCATCGCAGAGGAATAGTGAATACTTCTCAAAGTTATGAATCCTGTCAGTGTCATATGCCTATTTTGTGATCTGAAATATAAAGCCAGCCATTCTGACAGTGAGGCTCTTAGAAGCCCCATGACAAATCTCAATTGGCATGACGCTTGGAGGAAAAACATGTACAATATATCGTATGTTTGTATTGTATTATGTGCATGTATGTGCATAAGTACATGTATTCAGGTTTTTTCTCCTTCAATGCAGATTGCACTTCCTCTCTTGGGAGACATCGGTGTCTTGCTTAAGGTACTCTGTTGCTATGTAAGAAATTACATGTTAATTTTTAGGAAAAAGGAGAAAGGAAGTCTTTATCAGAAATTGAATTAATTGCTTAGCCTGGGCTAAAATTCAATTTTTTAAAAGGCAGAACATCTTTAAGATAGAAAAAGGAACACATATTTTTATGTATCTTGGGCCACTTGTACTAATCCCTCCACTCTCCTCTTCTTTACCTCCCTGTCAGTTTGGGTGTGGGGGGTGGTGGATGAAGGTGGTAGTTCTGAGATGAGCTACACGGGAAGGAGCAGTGCCATCAACACCCTTGAGTAGACCATTCTCTTCTCTGGAGGGATGGCTTTCACCTCATGGGTGTTTGGCCGCCCTGGCTCACTGCTATGAAACCTAATCCTTCTTACTTGGACCTACCCTCACCAGTCCCAGGATGAAAACCGGTGCTGCTCAATAAACAGCTAGCTTGCAGGGCTGAACTTTGATGTCATGGGATTTTACAGAGTGAGTTATAGAATTCCAAAGCCAACAATTGCCCTAACACCTGTTACTCTGTTAAATAAAAGCTATCTCTACCTATTATTCATCTCATAAGGAATAAATCTTCTTACCATTTTTGCCTCTAATGCTACCCTGTGTTTTATTTGTAATACAGATGGGGAGAATGATAATGGATACCTGTAAGGTTAGGTATTTGTAATATTTTTTCATGGCACGCTAAGATCGTGTGAACCCAGATGAAAATCGGTCCCTTCACATTATACTCAAACCTTCTGTGTCCTATCTATCTGTATATGAATGGACAGTGTATATGAGCATACAGGTGCACACGCACCCACACACAAACTTAGGCTATATGTGTATATATGCGATTTATTTTATATTCCTAGCATTTAGCCCAGTGGTTTGTACAATGACTTACATAATAGTAGGCAGGCAAGAATATTTGTTGATTTAAATTCAAAGACTCAAGAATTCTGGTATAAGTATTTGCTAGATGATTAAAAATTTGAGAATATTGGGCGCCTGGGTGGCTCAGTTGGTTAAGCAACTGCCTTCGGCTCAGGTCGTGATCCTGGAGTCCCGGGATCGAGTCCCACATCAGGCTCCCTGCTCAGCAGAGAATCTGCTTCTCCCTGTGACCCTCCTCTGACCCTCCTCCCTCTCATGTTCTCTGTCTCTCATTCTCTCTCTCCAAATAAATAAAATCTTAAAAAAAAAATTTGAGAATATATATAAATATCAATATAAATATGAGTATCAATATAAAAATAAATTACAGGAGGTTTTTAAGACCTTCAGACCTTCAAAAGTCAACATTTTCTTATAAGTCAAAAAAGAGTGTTTATGGGGATTTTAGGAAGACCTTATATTCGTTGAGTTACAGTTACATGGCAGGCAGTACACTGCTTTACTTACAGCATCTCACTTAATCTTCACAGAAATCCTGTAAATGTAGACTGTGGGAGTATCCACCCCACAATAATATAAAATTATTCTAATTTTATACATTAGAAACTGACGTTGTGAGCAGCTAAGTAACTTCCTCAGAGTCACACAGCTAGAAAGCACAACATTAACCCAGGAACACAGGTCCTCACGCGTTGTCTTCGGTTCTTCACAAGGGCAGTTAATGCTGGAAATCATAGGCCTCTTTTTTTTTTTTTTATTCTCATGTTAATCCCCATACATTACATCATTAGTTTTAGATGAAGTGTTCCATGATTCATTGTTTGTGCATAACACCCAGTGCTCCATGCAGAATGTGCCCTCCTCAATACCCACCACCAGGCTAACCCATCCTCCCACCCCCCTCCCCTCTAGAACCCTCAGTTTGTTTTTCAGAGTCCATCGTCTCTCATGGTTCGTCTACCCCTCCGATTTCCCCCGCTTCATTCTTCCCGTCCCGCTACCTTCTTCTTCTTCTTTTTTTTCTTCTTAACATGTATTGCATTATTTGTTTCAGAGGTACAGATCTGAGATTCAACAGTCTTGCACAATTCACAGCACTTACCAGAGCACATACCCTCCCCAGTGTCTATCACCCAGTCACCCCATCCCTCCCACCCCACTCCCCACTCCAGCAACCCTCAGTTTGTTTCCTACAATTAAGAATTCCTCATATAGTGAGATCATATGATACATGTCTTTCTCTGTTTGACTTATTTCGCTCAACATAATACCCTCCAGTTCCATCCACGTCGTTGCAAATGGCAAGATCTCATTCCTTTTGATGGCTGCATCATACTCCATTGTATATATATACCACATCTTTATCCATTCATCTGTCGATGGACATCTTGGCTCTTTCCACAGTTTGGCTATTGTGGTCACTGCTGCTATAAACATCGGGGTGCACATACCCCTTCAGATCCCTACTTTTGTATCTTTGGGGTAAATACCCAGTAGTGCAATTGCTGGATCATATGGTAGCTCTATTTTCAACTTTTTGAGGAATCTCCATACAGTTTTCCAGAGTGGCTGCACCAGCTTGCATTCCCACCAACAGTGTAGGAGGGTTCCCCTTTCTCTGCATCCCTGCCAACATCTGTCGTTTCCTGACTTGTTAATTTTAGCCATTCTGACTGGTGTGAGGTGGTATCTCATTGAGGTTTTGATTTGGATTTCCCTGATGCCGAGCGATGTTGAGCACTTTTTCATGTGTCTGTTGGCCATTTGGATGTCTTCTTTGGAAAAATGTCTGTTCATGTCTTCTGCCCATTTCTTGATTGGGTTCTTTGTTCTTTGGGTGTTGAGTTTGATGAGTTCTTTATAGATTTTGGATACTAGCCCTTTATCTGATATGTCATTTGCAAATATCTTCTCCCATTCTGTCGGTTGTCTTTTGGTTTTGTTGACTGTTTCCTTTGCTTTGCAAAAGCTTTTTATCTTGATGAAGTCCCAATAGTTCATTTTTGCCCTTGCTTCCCTTGCCTTTGGCGATGTTTCTAGGAAGAAGTTGCTTCGGCTGAGGTCAAAGAGGTTGCTGCCTGTGTTCTCCTTTAGGATTTTGATGGACTCCTGTCTCACATTGAGGTCTTTCAACCATTTGGAGTCTATTTTTGTGTGTGGTGTAAGGAAATGGTCCACTTTCATTCTTCTGCATGTGGCTATCCAGTTTTCCCAACATCATTTGTTGAAGAGACTGTCTTTGTTCCATTGGACATTCTTTCCTGCTTTGTCAAAGATGAGTTGACCATAGAGTTGAGGGTCCATTTCTGGGCTCTCTATTCTGTTCCATTGATCTATGTGTCTGTTTTTGTGCTAGTACCATGCTGTCTTGATGATGACAGCTTTGTAATAGAGCTGGAAGTCCGGAATTGGGATGCCGCCGGCTTTGCTTTTCTTTTTCAACATTCCTCTGGCTATTCGGAGTCTTTTCTGGTTCCATACAAATTTTAGGATGATTTGTTCCATTTCTTTGAAAAAAGCGGATGGTATTTTGATGGGGATTGCATTGAATGTGTAGATTGCTCTAGGTAGCATTGACATCTTCACAATATTTGTTCTTCCAATCCATGAGCATGGAACGTTTTTCCATTTCTTTGTGTCTTCCTCAATTTCTTTCATGAGTATTTTATAGTTTTCTGAGTACAGATCCTTTGTCTCTTTGGTTAGATTTATTCCTAGGTATCTTATGGTTTTGGGTGCAATTGTAAATGAGATCGACTCCTTAATTTCTCTTTCTTCTGTCTTGTTGTTGGTGTATAGGAATGCCACTGACTTCTGTGCATTGATTTTATATCCTGCCACTTTACTGAATTCCTGTATGAGTTCTAGCAGTTTTGGGGTGGAGTCTTTGGGGTTTTCCACAAAAAGTATCATATCATCTGCAAAGAGTGAGAGTTTGACTTCTTCTTTGCCAATTTGGATGCCTTTGATTTCTTTTTGTTGTCTGATTGCTGTGGCTAGGACTTCCAATACTATGTTGAATAGCAGTGGTGATAGTGGACATCCCTGCCGCGTTCCTGACCTTAGGGGGAAAGCTCTCAGTTTTTCCCCATTGAGAATGATATTCGCTGCAGGTTTTTCATAGATGGCTTTTATGATATTGAGGTATGTACCCTCGATCCCTATACTCTGAAGAGTTTTGATCAAGAAAGGATGCTGTACTTTGTCAAATGCATTTTCTGCATCTATTGAGAGGATCATATGATTCTTGTTCTTTCTTTTGTTAATGTATTGTATCACATTGATTGATTTGCGGATGTTGAACCAACCTTGCAGCCCAGGGATAAATCCCACTTGGTCATGGTGAATAATCCTTTTAATGTACTGTTGGATCCTATTGGCTAGTATTTTGGTGAGAATTTTTGCATCCATGTTCATCAAGGATATTGGCCTGTAATTCTCCTTTTTGATGGGGTCTTTGTCTGGTTTTGGGATCAAGGTAATGCTGGCCTCATAAAATGAGTTTGGAAGTTTTCCTTCCATTTTTATTTTTTGGAACAGTTTCAGAAGAATAGGTATTAATTCTTCTTAAAATGTTTGGTAGAATTCCTCTGGGAAGCCATCTGGCCCTGGGCTTTTGTTTTTTGGGAGATTTTTGATGACTGCTTCAATTTCCTTAGTGGTTATAGGTCTGTTCAGGTTTTCTATTTCATCCTGGTTCAGTTTTGGTAGTTGATACATCTCTAGGAATGCCTCCATTTCTTCCAGGTTATCTAATTTGCTGGCATAGAGTTGCTCATAATATGTTCTTATAATTGTTTGTATTTCTTTGGTGTTGGTTGTGATCTCTCCTCTTTCATTCATGATTTTGTTGATTTGGGTCATTTCTCTTCTCTTTTTGATAAGTCTGGCCAGGGGTTTATCAATCTTGTTAATTCTTTCAAAGAACCAGCTCCTAGTTTCGTTGATCTGTTCTACTGTTCTTTTAGTTTCGATTTCATTGATTTCTGCTCTGATCTTTATTATTTCTCTTCTCCTGCTGGGTTTAGGCTTTATTTGCTGTTCTTTCTCCAGCTCCTTTAGGTGTAGGGTTAGGTTGTGTACTTGAGACCTTTCTTGTTTCTTGAGAAAGGCTTGTATTGCTATATACTTTCCTCTTAGGACTGCCTTTGCTGCATCCCAAAGATTTTGAATAGTTGTGTTTTCATTTTCATTGGTTTCCATGTATTTTTTTAATTCTTCTTTAATTTCCTGGTTGACCCATTCATTCTTCAGTAGGATGCTCTTTAGCCTCCATGTATTTGAGTTCTTTCTGACTTTCCTCTTGTGATTGAGTTCTAGTTTCAAAGCATTGTGGTCTGAAAATAGGCAGGGAATGATCCCAATCTTTTGGTACCGGTTGAGACCTGATTTATGACCTAGGATGTGATCTATTCTGGAGAATGTTCCATGGGCACTAGAGAAGAATGTGTATTCTGTTGCTTTGGGGTGGAATGTTCTGAATATGTCTGTGAAGTCCATTTGGTCCAGTGTGTCATTTAAAGTCTTTATTTCCTTGTTGATCTTTTGCTTAGACGATCTGTCCATTTCAGTGAGGGGGGTGTTAAAGTCCCCCACTATTATTGTATTGTTGTCGATGTGTTTCTTTGCTTTTGTTATTAATTGCCTTATATAATTGGCTGCTCCCATGTTAGGGGCATAGATATTTACAATTGTTAGATCTTCTTGTTGGATAGATCCTTTAAGTAGGATATAATGTCCTTCCTCATCTCTTATTACAGTCTTTGGTTTAAAATCTAATTTGTCTGATATAAGGATTGCCACCCCAGCTTTCTTTTGGTGTCCATTAGCATGGTCAATGGTTTTCCACCCCCTCACTTTCAATCTGGGGGTGTCTTTGGGTCTAAAATGAGTCTCTTGCAGACAGCATATCGATGGGTCTTGTTTTTTTTTTTTTTATACATTTATTTTATTTTTTTTTAAAGATTTTATTTATTTATTTGACAGAGAGAGAGACAGCGAGAGCAGGAACACAAGCAGGGGGAGTGGGAGAGGGAGAAGCAGGCTTCCCGCTGAGCAGGGAGCCCGACGTGGGACTCGATCCCAGGACTCTGGGATCATGACCTGAGCCAAAGGCAGACGCCCAATGACTGAGCCACCCAGGCGCCCCTCGATGGGTCTTGTTTTTTAATCCAGTCTGATAGTCTGTGTCTTTTGATTGGGGCATTTAGCCCATTTACATTCAGGGTAACTATTGAAAGATAGGAATTTAGTGCCATTGTATTGCCTGTAAGGTGACTGTTACCATATATTGTCTGTGTTCCTTTCTGTTCTATGTTGCTTTTAGGCTCTCTCTTTGCTTAGAGGACCCCTTTCAAGATTTCCTGTAGAGCTGGTTTTGTGTTTGCAAATTCCTTTAGTTTTTGTTTGTCCTGGAAGCTTTTTATCTCTCCTTCAATTTTCAATGACAGCCTAGCTGGATATAGTATTCTTGGCTGCATATTTTTCTCATTTAGTGCTCTGAATATATCCTGCCAGTCCTTTCTGGCCTGCCAGGTCTCTGTGGATAGGTCTGTTGCCAATCTAATGTTTCTACCCTTGTAGGTTACATCTCTTCTCCCGAGCTGCTTTCAGGATTTTCTCTTTGTCTCTGAGACTCGTAAGTTTTACTATTAGATGTCGGGGTGTTGACCTATTTTTATTGATTTTGAGAGGGGTTCTCTGTGCTTCCTGGATTTTCATGCCTGTTTCCTTCCCCAAATTAGGGAAGTTCTCTGCTATAATTTGCTCCATTATACCTTCTGCCCCTCTCTCTTTCTTCTTCTTCTGGGATCCCAATTATTCTAATGTTGTTTCATCTTATGGTATCGCTTATCTCTCGAAGTCTACCCTCGTGATCCAGTAGTTGTTTATCTCTCTTTTTCTCAGCTTCTTTATTTTCCATCATTTCATCTTCTATATTACTGATTCTCTCTTCTGCCTCATTTATTCTAGCAGTTAGCGCCCCCATTTTTATTGCACCTCATTAATAGCCTTTTTGATTTCTACTTGGTTGGATTTTAGTTCTTTTACTTCTCCAGAAAGGGTTTCTCTAATAACTTCCATATTTTTTTCAAGCCCAGCTAGTATCTTTAAAGTGATGATTCTGAACTCTAGATCTGACATCGTACTAATGTCCGTATTGAGTAGGTCCCTGGCAGTCGGTACTACCTCTTGTTCTTTTTGTTGAGGTGATTTTTTCTGTCTTGTCATTTTGTGCAGAGGAGAATAGATTAATGAGAGAACAAAATGCTAGCAGAGTAACAACGTCCCCAGAAAATATACTCTAAACAAATCAGAAAAGACCCGAAGCAGTGGGAAAAGAAAGGGAAAGAGTGAAAAAAGAGAAAGAAAAAAAAGAAAAAGAAAAAGATAAAGATAAAAACAAAAACAAACAAAACAAAACAACAACAACAAAAAACAGAATGTGATCAAATATGATCAGGCTGGTATATAGATCAGTGCCACACACTAGATTTGGGGTGTATTTTGGTCTTTTAGAAGAAAGTGCCTCCCAAAATTTTAAAGAAAGAAAAACTTATATATGTACAAAAATAAGGGTTGATATGATGAAGGGATGGAATATGACTGTAAAGATGGAAATTATAAAAAATTTTATAAAAGGAATTGATAAGAAGTTGTTTGAAAAAAGAAAGAAGAGGATTTAAAAAAAGAAAAAAGAAAAAGAAAGGGAGAGGATGTGATCAGGCAGGGGAATAGAAAACACCATATACTAGAGATTTAGGGTATATTTTAATCTGTTAGAAGAAACTATCTCAAAATTTTAAAGAGAGAACAACTATGTATATAAGCCAAAAATACGGGTAACTACTATGAAGGGATAGAATATGACTCTAAAAATGAAAAATAAAAATGTTTTTTTTAAAAAAAAGGGATTGATAAGATGTTGGTTGAAAAAGGGAAAAAGAAAAATTCAAAAAGAAAAAAAAGAAAAAAAGACAGTTAAAAAAAAATTAACTTTGAAAGACTAAAGAATCATGGTAAAAAAGCCATGAATTCTATGTGCAGTAGTCCCCTAGCGCTGGAGTTCTGCCGTTCTCATTGATCTGTAAACTTGGTCTTGGCTGGCTGTTCTCGCTGATCTTCTGGGGAGGGGCCTGTTGCCGTGGTTCCCAAATGTCTTTGCCGGAGGCAGAATTGCCCCGCCCTTGCCCCCTCCCAGCTAAGTAATCTGCTCAGGTTTGCTCTCCGGGGCTTTTGTTCCCTGCGAGCTTTCCCTACAGCTTTGGAGGCGGAGAGTGAAAATGGCGGCCTCCCAATCTCCGCCGCGGAGGAGCCGAGAACTCGGGGCCCCGCTTCTCAGTGAGCCCCCAGAGAAAAGCCGTCAGTCACTCCCGTCTCCCCGGTCTCCGGCCGCACTCCGTGCTCCCCCGGCCTGTGACCGCGCGTTTCTATCTCTGGCACCCAACCCCGGGTGGAGTCTCCAAACTCAGCAGATCCCTGCGGCGCACTCCCGCGCGGCTCCTCCCAGGGGAGGAAGGTGAGTCTCCCCGGATCTGCCGCTTGTTGGGTCCCTGCTGGAGGAGCAGGGGCCCGACTGTGCCGCGGATCACGGTTTATGGCTACCCCGAGCTGAGAGCCCGCGCCTGGGCTCCGCCTCTGCAGCCGGCTTCCCTGCTCCGATACCTGGGAGCTCTGCCACACTCAGGCACCCCCGGTCTTTCTGTGACCCCAAGGGTCCTGAGACCACACTGTCCTGGAGGGTTCCACCCCCCGCTTAGCCACCAGAGTGACGTCCCTCAGTGGAGCAGACTTTTAAAAGATCCGATTTTGTGCTCCGCGGCTCTATCACTTGCCAGAAGCGGCCGCCGGAGGCCCCTCCCCCGCCATCTATCCTCCCGAATATCGCCTCGGATTCACTTCTCCGCACGTCCTACCTTCCAGAAAGTGGTCGCTTTTCTGATGAGAGAGTTGTTGCTCTTCTTTTCTTCGATCTCCTGTTGAGTTTGTAGGTGTTCAGAATGGTTTGATCCCTATCCAGCTGAATTCCTGAGAGGAGACGAAATCCAGGTCTCCTACTCCTCCGCCATCTTGCTCCGCCCCCCCCAAATCATAGGCCTCTTAAGAGTTAAACCTAACCATTCCAGAAGAGTTAGGATCAAAACTTGCACCCTTCGGCAGAAATGAATATCCTGATAGAATATAGGGCGGTTCACAGAATAGACAAAAAGACTGAATAGGCTCTGACGAGAACCAGGACTCCAAAGGCCTCAGATGTGGACATAATTGATGGGTTCACCAGGACAGCATCCCCTTAATGAGTGTGCTCTGCCACTGGTCCAGCCCTGACATTACCTCACTGAGGTTCTGAGTCCCAGGAGAGCTGATGGGTGAGAGGCAGGACACCTCAACTGAGAGTCCCATCAAACTCCATTCCAGAGAAGGGAGTAGTATGGAGTTCCCCAAAGTGGAGTCCAAATACAGGGACTTAGATTGGAGTTTGGATCTGTTAGGTCAATCCAATGTAATTTTAAATTCTGATCGTATTACCCAATGCATTAAGTCTCCCTCTCTTGTCTAGAGTCTTTAGAAAACTTTGTCATCTGCCTTCTGTTTTCAAAAGTATCTTTGATTAAAATGTAGTAAAGAACTGACATAATTCCAGACCCAATGGCCCTTCAAAGACTTCATGTAGGTTAATCTGTGCATCCGTCCCTCTTTGAATGAGATTGTACATTGGCTAATAATTGATGCATCTTTATTCTCTCTGTAAGAAAAATCTAAAGACTTTTTTCAAGACCCTCAGTGAAATCATTTCCCTTGATTTACCATTCTGGCAACCCTAACCTAAAGAAAATGGGGCCCGTTTAAAATGACTCTGAGAAAATTTTATTGACTCATAATGATTACCATTCTTCTATGTTTTATTAAAACAATCAGTTGAATAATCCATCCTAAAATACTGCTGAGTGTTGATATGCCAGGGTTTTGCTCCATATTGATATATGCCACATTTATTTGTCTACAGATACAATAATTCATCTTCTTCATGCCTTTTGAAATACAGAAAACTTCTTAGTTCTCATAAGTCCTCTGGCATCTCTCTCTTTCTTCATAGTTTTTCAGATAGTATAAGTAGTGGATCTACAATTATATATATATTTTTTATTATTATTATTTCCTCTACCAATACATCAGCTCTGTGAAAAGATCCTGATGGCAAAATTGGTTCTGGGAAATGTTGCACACTCTGGCTCCCTTTTATATATACCAGCTCTAGGAATGGACCACCATGAAGAGAGAGCTCTTTAATCCAGCATTTTTTAGAGAAATTGCCTCAGAACCTTTTCAACAGTATATGGAATTAGTCTTCCAAGGAGCGTGTTTTTGGAAATCAGACTTATTCTGATATTCACTGAGCAAAAATATTGAGCTTGAATAGCCATGAGCTTTCTTGGCAACTTCTCATTAATGGCAAGCTTCAGTTCCCTTTTTTACATTTCAAGATTCTTCCCTTTGGTGAAAAGAATGGAAGAAGAGAGGCTGGTATTGTCCTACCTTCTGTCAACTGTTAAAATTAAACCATCTCCTCCACCCAGTGGTCCCTATTCTGTGCCTTTCCTGATCATATTCTTACTCTAACAATTTAAAAATAAGCCTTTTTAGGGCTTTTCACAAGCACTTGTTCTTTAGCAATGTGCTGAGAAGTTTATCTTGTGAGCTCAGACACTTAAATTCAAGCCTTTCCAGATCAGCTAAAGGTTACAGAGAAGGCAATGGCAAGGTAATTCCACTTAGATTTCCTATCTGCGCTTGGATTTGACACAGAGTCAAGTCCAAATCACTCAAGTAATTATTTCTCACATGAGTGCTTCCACTGACAATGTTGGTAAATTGTGTGTAGCGTCTGCCAACTAATTTTGTTCTCAAAAGGAGAAATCCTTTCTTCACAGCTTTTTCTTTCTTTCTCTTTCTTTCTTTCTTTCTTTCTTTCTCTCCTTTTTAATGATTTATACTATCAGTTGTATGAGGTCTGTAATCTTGTTGGTTATTTTGAACTTTATTACTACCTCCCTTTTTAAACATGCTGCTAACAATTCAAACAGTCTGTGTTATTGACTTATGTGTCTTTTCCTTACATATTTGGAATTTCCCACTTACATATCATCGTAGACATGCTTTTTATTTAAAAATTTATTTATTTATTTAAAGATTTTATTTATTTATTTGACAGAGACACAGCGAGAGAGGGAACACAAGCAGGGGGAGTGGGGGAGGGAGAAGCAGGCTTCCCGCCAAGAAGGGAGCCCGATTCGGGGCTCGATCCCAGGACCCTGGGACCATGACCTGAGCTGAAGGCAGACGCCTAACGACTAAGCCACCCAGGCACCCCTTTATTTATTTATTTGAGAGAGAGAGAGAGAGAGAGCACATACAGGAGCAGGGGGTAGGGAGAGGGAGATGGAGACAAGCAGACTCCCCACTGAGCTGGGAGCCCTATGTGGGGCTCAATCCCAGGACCCTGAAGTCATGACCTGAGCCAAAATCAGGAGCCAGATGCTCAACAGACTGAGGCATCCAGGTGCCCCGACATGCTTTAAAAAAAAAAAAATAGGTCACCAATATCATAAACAGATACAGCTGTCTAGCTTCATATGTAGTTTTTACCTCACAAAAAATAGTCTTTTCAAATCGGATGAATTAAGTCTCTGAAAGTAGTGATATATCAATTGCTGTATCATTGGTCTCTGACAAAGGTTCAAATCTGATCAGACCTCACTTTTATAGATTGCTTTGATGAATCGCTCAGTAACCTTATCTCTTTGCTCATTAGAACTTCTGTGGCAACTGCCATGCCAGTGTCCCCGGGCTGAAAAGCAACAAAGGAGAAGAAGCTGGTGCTGGTGAGCCTGGAAAGTATGATTCTATAGCCCAGAAGGTGAGGAGGCCGGCTGGATGTTTATGGCCCTGTAGCTTCCACCTAGTGCCTTCTCTCACTTCTTTACTGCTCTGTCCTCTAGGGTGATCCAGGCCCACGGGGTCCTCCAGGAATCCCAGGCAGGGAGGGACCAAAGGTAGGGCAGTTTCTCCTCTACTCTCTGTGCTACTTCCAGTTCAATGTGAAAAAACAAACCAATTTTAAAACACACTACTTTTTAAAAGAAATATGTTGGAAAAGTGTAAAAGCCATTTGCAAATGTCATTTTTTGTGTGCTCTGACTCTGTCCAAATTACGTCCCAAGCATGCTAAGAAGAGATGTTTTTGTTGTTCTAAAAGATGACAAAACGATTCAGTATACTAGCTGAATTTCTTGTCTTTTTAGGGAAACAAAGGAGAGAGGGGCTACCCTGGGATACCTGGTGAGAAAGGTGATGAGGTAAGACTTTTCTCTGATAGTATAGTCCTGCTATTGACTCTCTTTGCAGAACTCAGAGGAAGGACTTCAACTTGTCTGTAGCTCATGTTTAATGCTAAATCAAATAAAAACAAAGATTTAGGTAGGTTGTTTCAAATGTCAACACAATTTAAATAATAATACATTTATGTTTATTAGCAGTGGTTCAGTTTTTGAGAGAAGGAAAATAAAGCACAGAGTTGACCCTCAGTTACTATGTTTTTGTTTTTATGTAGCAGATAGCAGTTCCAGCTCCCTCAAGATAAAAGCAAGGATTTACTGAACAGAATCCTGAGGTAGCTAGTGGAGGAATAGTTGAACAACCAGCCTAAGGACAAGGGACAGCTCCAAAACGCAGCAGAACTTCCCTGGGATACTGCTGTAACATGATTCAACTTCAGTGACCTTGGTTTGTCTGTGTCTCTGCTCAACTTTCATACTCTTGGGAGAAAAAAAAAACCTATCATAAGGATCTGATTCAACTAGTTTAGATCAGCTACCCACCCCCAGACTAAGGCTCAAAGTCAAATGTACTTTTGAGACGATGGTATAATTTTCTGACTCTAAGCCATAGTGATGCTCAGGATATCATTCTTTTCCTGCATAATTTACCTTAACTCTTAGAAAAACCAATTAGGATGATGAATTGTTGTTAGTTTAAACAGTTTTGATGCTAATAATTCTTAATGAAAGTAAGTAAGCCATCTGGCATATATTAACCTTGATGTTAGTACTGAAAATCATAACAGTATAAAGTAGATCTATTTTTTGAGTCAGAGTTATATTCCATGTTATCACCATGTGTTATTGTTTTTAATATTGATTCTATTCTAGAAAACTGTGAGAATTAGCTTGCCTTTTGTCCAAATTAAAAATTAAAGAACAAAGAAATACAACATTTATTTTCATCCATAAATAAAGCAGTAAAGGCATTTTGTTTTCAAAATAAGAATTATTGAGCTTTTGCTTCTTCATGCTCCACAGGAAATTTCACTAATGTACAAAACCTATATCTGATTTTAATAGTCTAACAGCTTTTAACTGCCTGGATTCTAGGAGTGGGCTTTAGAGGCAATTGAGAAGGTAATAACAAAAAGATCAGGAAATAATTGGAATTCAGGTTTTTTATAAGTGACTCTAAGTTAAATTTATTAGAAGTTAATTTTGACGGAGTCTACAGGATACTTTGCTCTCTTGGTAAACTGAAATGCATTGTTATTATTACTCCACTGTTTTAGTATGTTCTTTCTTAAGTATAGTAGACCTCCGTTACCTGTGGGGAATATGTTTTAAGACCCCCCAATGATGCCCAAAAACTGCAGAGAGTACCAAAACCTACACATGCTGTTTTTTTTCCTATACATACATATGATAAAGTTTAACTTATAAATTAGGCACAGTAAGAGATTAACAATAATAACTAATAGTAAATCAGAATAAATATAACAACATACTATAATAAAAGTTATGTGAATGTGGTCTTTCCCTCCCTCTCTAATATCTTTTTGTACTGTAGTCATCCTTCTTCTTGTGACGATGTGAAATGATAAAATGCCTATATGATGTGGTGAAGTAAGGTGAATGATGTAGGCATTTTGACATGGTGTTAGGCTGCTACTGACCTTCTGGAAATAAGTCAGAAGGAGGTTCATGTGTTTCCAAACAGCAACTGACCACAGGTAACTGAAACCATGGAAAGGCAAACTACTGTATACCTTTTGGATTCTTTAATGGAGAATACACAAAATTTTGCAAAAGAATCTTATTATATGGGGAATTATTATTATATTAATTATTATATGTAGCAATTTCAGAAGGAGATTCTTTTCATTTGTTTCTTCACATCACATGAATAATATGAATAAGCCTAAAATACCACACTAAATCAGTTGGGCCTTTTGGAAAGGATAGGGTGATGCAGGCTTTTCCTCTCAAACAGATAGGGAATAATGAATATCATCTACTTGGATAGACTCAATGAATAGTATCTATTTGGACTCAGATACTATGTGAAATTATAATTTATTGATTTGTTTAGGTGAACAAAACTTTGACTGAGGACGTGTGCATTTCCAAATGGCCAGTAAACTACCCTATGTTAATATGCATATAATATCTAGTCATACAAAATCTCAAATATCTGTTCTACTCTTAGTGGAAAAGATACAGAGGGACACCTCATCTCTTTGAGGACTTCTAATTATTATGTCTTCATTTTAGTCTGTTTGGGAACTTAGAGGAGCTGCCTATTTGTTCATTGCTCCGAGAAAAATGAAATTATCCTCTATATTTTTTGCAGGTGTTACACAAATCAAAGTAGCAACTTATAAGACACTAATAGAACACTCTCACCTCTCATAGAGTGAAGTCTTGCTTGGAATGCAGATTTTCCTACAATACTTCAGGATAATAATTGATAAATAAGCCATGAAAAATATTGTCAACCATAAATTATAGCAATGGAAAAATAAATATTCTTGGTAGCAACTGAGCTAGGACTTGCAAAATCAAAATATCAGTTCAGAGAAAGAACTTAGCTCTAATGATCCTTGAATATCTGTGCAATAAATTCTCTTTTGTATTTTAGTTTGGCACTATATGCTAAATTGACTGTCCTACTCTTTAATATGTATTTGTCTTCTTTAATGACCATCTTGTCTTCTAAAATTATCTTCTTGCCCTTTATGCATCCATAGTAACTTTTACCCTTACTACAAAATTTCAGCTTGTTCAGAGGAAGACTGCTGAGAATGATTTTTTTTTTTATTTATGGACTAAGGTTTATTTTAAAGTTTAATGTGGTCATCAAAGGTTAATGAGTCCCAAGCTTGTAAATTAAACTACTTAAAGACTCACTCAACATCTCTAGACTGATTCAGGAATGAGACTAAAAGTAGAAAAAAAAGAAAGAAAAAGAATACATATGTACACCCATATCTTATACATGTACATATAGAGAGAATTTTATGGAAATGTGGGTATTTTGAGATAAAACAATTTGTGGTATGACATTTATAATCTCCAGACATTTAGAAGTGCCATTTCCAAAGGAAATTTGTTTCCTTTCAATTTATCAACCCATAAGAAAGTTAAGGGTGGGGAAGTGAAAAGAGACAATTCAACATGCCAGTGTGTGCCACCCACACGTCTGTGCATGCATGCACATGCACATGCGCATGCACACACACACACACACACAGCATTGCCAGTGAGGATGATATCATCTTGAAGAAAGAACATGTCCACATTCTTCAACACAAGCATACATAAGATTTTACCCAAAACTCTTATTTCATGAGGAATTTCATCATGTTCGAGGAGATTCTTTTCAGTGTTTCTTCACATCATGTCACATGAAAAAACCTGAAGTAACATATGAGCCCATTTAGCATTAGATGGACAGGTCTAGCAGAGCTTGGTCCTTGATCACATTGATGCAAAGAAACTTGATTCGAGAGAACCTCGGTTCTATAGAATTCTCATAAATAAGTATGTAGTATTTTTACCATGGTCACTCCACCTAATATTTATAATGTGTCTAAAAACGCATATTTAATCACAGTAAAAGGCAAAGGAACTTTGTTATAACAATTAATGGTTTGGTAATACGAAACATTACTCAATAAAGAAAATTAAAACCTGAAAGAGTGGAATCATTCAATCTAGACCTTGACACCTCATGTGGTTATCTGAAATAACAAAAGAGTATTTAAAGGTATATATTTCTAATTATAGAAATCATCTGAGTTTATTAAAGAAAATTTGGGAAATACACAAAAGCACTAAAAAGGTAAAAGTTATCCCTATTTGTACTGCTAAGGGAGGACTGTTGGTAATAGTAATATTATGATCCACACCCATCATCTATAATTCCAAAGCTCAGAAGCCTCTGAAAACCCTGGAGATTTTTCCTGAATTTGTGGGAAATTCTTTTGGCAGCAGAATCTGACCCGAAATCATATGGAGTCGGTCTGTTTAACCCACTTGATAAGCATATCATGTTTTGCTACAGAAATATTTGTATATTTATTAGAGGGTGCTGCCCCAACGCCACTGGGAGTGCTATGTAATATCTAGTGTGAGCACTGTGTTATTTTTATTAAAAAAATCAGAAAATTCAGAATTCTGAAACACATCTGACACCAAAGTTTCCAGATGAGGTACTTTGAACCTCCATCATTCTCATCTTTTATGAAGTGCATTGAAAATTTTTAATAATTTAAACATTACTCTCTGTAACATTTTATAACTGTCATTTTTGTATGTTAGCCAATAGTTTGCTGAAACATGATTTTAATAGTTGCAAAATATTTTGTATTATTTTATATAACTTATTTAACTAATATTCTGTTGTTGACACACTTGGTAAAAGAACAAAATTAATTACACAAGCCACCGGTTAATCTTGCCAATTCTTCCTTGAATATATGAATATATCAGTATCTTAAACCTTATCCAGTATAATTAGCATTATTCTACAAATCCAAGAAGAAGGGGGAGGGGGTATTCATTCACTTTTATGCTTAAGCCATTAAAGGGTTCTAAATTTAAATTCGCTGATGAGCCAAATTTCTTCTTATAATGAACTGTTCAGCTAAACTAAATATTATATCATAAAACATATTCCATTTTCCCACTAGCTGAAGCATTAGTGTAATCATGGATTTCTTTGATGGCATTCTGCCAATTTGAAATTTGTATGTCCGTGCTTTAGCAAAGCCAGATTCTCAGTGATGCTATTGTTCATGGGGTGGCTCTGGAAGCTCAGAAACGCTCTACGAATCACCAAACACATTAAATTATGTTTGTTGCAGATTCCGTATCATGGCATTTTAGCTCATCATCCTTACTCTTTGAAAATGGGCATTTGTATATTATATGTATCATGTTTTCCAGCCAACATAGATGTTTAATTTCAGTAGTCAAAATATTTGATCAACTAACATGCCTTGTTTATAACTACGTAACAGGCTAATGGCAGCAACTGTTTCTTCTAGGGTCTTCAAGGAATTCCAGGCCTTCCGGGTGCCCCGGGTCCCACTGGACCCCCTGTGAGTATTTGCTAAAGCCGTGCCACTAACGCTTCATATCTGCTGGGGTGATACAGAGGGAACTAAATTCCGCATTGCCTTTCATTCTCTGGGCCTCTCTGTAGATCATCCAGCTGTTGCCTAGAAAAGTAGCATCCTATAGCTCAGATTCGCATGTAGTATTAATGTTAAGGCTGCCCTGGGGCATGGAGACTTGTCATCAAAATTCTGCCAGACCAAAAGCAGTCTGTGATTAGGCTGGTCTCTTTGAATAGAAGTTAGATGTAAAGGAGCATTTTATTTTTTAGTTACACTTTTTTGGCATTAACCTTTGGAAGAGATATTCAGATGGTTACACCCTTACATTCTTAAGCTAAACTTAGAATATAAACTAAGAATAGACTAAGAATAAATATCTTTAAGGGGGGAAAATGGGTTAAGGATAAACTAAGAAAAATATTTTTAAAGGGGAAAAATGAGTTAAAGATTATCATATTTGATTTATTTTTATTCCTATTTATCCATTAAAATACCATCTACTTTAATTAGCACTTTTTTTTTCACTGTCCCTCAGACACAACTTTGTGGTCTTTGTGTCTTTGGTTATACTGTTTTCCTAAAATAATCTCTTTTTCTTTCTTAGCTGCTAAACCCAACCAGTCACTAACATGGGGCTGTCAAGTCTAGGGCGGCCAGTTAAATTACAGGACATGCAGTTAAATTTGCATTTCATATAAATAAATGGTTTTAGTATGTTTGTCCCAAATATCATATTTTGATTTGCTAAATCTAGCAACCCTACTCAAGTCTCATCTTTTCCAGCAATTCCCATGAGTTCCTATGCAAATGGTATTTTAGCTCACAAGTAGGCATGTGATCATGTTCCTTTGTGTTTTAAAGCATGGATTCACCATAATTAAAATTTTATCTTTTATGCTTTCACCACAGCTATGTAAAACAAACCTGGCTTTAAATTGTACATTAAAATTAAAAGTGAAGAGAAGAGTTGTGAAAGGAACCATGGAAATTATAGCTAACTCCATTCTCAAAGAAGAATTAAAATTAAATTTTATTTTCCATTGGTAAAATGCAGATTGCATAACTTAATATGCACATTGTTAATTCTGCCGCATCTTGAAGTATTTAAAATGTTGATCGCTACCAAAATTATAGCTCATTTAGGAAGGCATAATGTTATGTAAATTGCCATTTAAACAGCAAGGCTAAATTCTTAAATATATCAAAAGGTTCCAATTAAGGTCATTAAACGTGGTTGGCCAAGGTGAAAAAGCGGCCACAAATACAATTTTTACCCTTGCAAGGGCTTATCAGCAGGATACAGCTGTTGTATCAGCCTGAAGAAATATAAGCTTGTAGGACTGATTTAATTAGGATCAAATGACCTTCAAAATGTATCAGTTTTAGCAACCAACTTCTGGTGCCTTTGGCCATTTAGTTGTTTTGTTGTTGTTGTTTGTTTGTTTGTTTGTTTTTGTAACACATTTAGTTTTGTGTTTTACAGGGCTTGTTGGGAAGAACTGGACATCCTGGTCCTGTGGGAGCAAAGGGTGACAAGGTACAGAGGAAATGCCTCACTTACTCTCTGAATTGGGGCTTGGGGGATGGCAAGGTGAAACACTTAACAGATCCAGAAAATCAAGCAAAGCCTGAAAGTAGGAATAATGTCAGGGAATAGCTATTCTGGTAGGGGGCTTGGAAAGACAGAGGTACAAAAATTGGTCTGCATACAGGTTCCTAGGGAAAAGGCTGAATAGAACACTGGTCATATAGCAAAAGTGCGAGCTAGATTCAAGGTCTTGGACATCTAGTTCTGTGAAGGATAGAGTGGAGGAAGCTTCCTGAAGAGGTACGGGTAAGACGGTTTGTATCAGGGAGTTGCAGCCACAGGTGCCAAGGCTTCAGGCAGCTTGCTGAGAAAATCTGGAAGTTCTGTCTTTTAAGGGTCGTAGGGGAAATTCACTAAGGAATTAGGATACTTCTTCCCTCAGGAGTCCAGTTGATTAGACAAATGTGTTGCTATGGTCTGAAGGGAAGACCAGCAATAGAGGAATTTCAGGCAGGAAGAGTCCGGGGCTTCATAGGTTTACCCAATTTAGGTCTAAATTGGTCCCACAGTGTGAGCCCAGCCAATAAGCGGAGTAAGACTGGGTATTCAGATTTGGGAAGTAAGAATCAAGAATCCACATAAGCAACTCAAGTAGCTTCTACCCTAAAATGACCAAAATGGGACATAAAGGCATCAATAAGCAAAGGAATTCCAAAAAAAAAAAAATTGAAAGGAGCCATGTGCTTATTTTAGATAGTCTCTGCACATTTTTTTCTGAGAATATTCCCAAGAAGCTTGCCCAACTCCACTAGCCTTTTTTCTCTGTTCTCTATGGAAATTATTTAGTCAGAGATTTGCCTTTTGAAGTTAATGGGAATTCCACACTGAGATGAGCTTTGGGGCACAATCGAGGATGAAAATATGACTTTTAATTGTGCCAGGAAAAAGAGAGTCTTTTCAATAGACACATATTTTTCCTTGTTTGTTGTCCTCTCATAGTTCATGAGAACTATGACATAATTCTCTGAATGACACTGCCAGCAATCAGCAGAATATGACATGTCTTAGACAGATAGGCACCATCAAAGCAGTTTGGGAAGAGATACAATATACTTGTTGTCACTCATTCTCAGGCAGCTACATTGCAACAAAAACTTTACAGTTTATTTTCGTTGATAAAGATACCATTAGTTTTTATGATATTTCCTTTTGTTACTGAAAAAAAATATGGGGAGATGGAATGAAATCCTTCATCAAAGTCATGGAAATGGATTTAAATCCCTCAAAATTTGGGGGCATTGTAAGTTGGAATCTTACTGTCTCTGGATTCTTTTTTAATTAACCATTTCTTGCCATTCCCGTGACATTAAGGGACTTAAAGATTTTATGAGGCTATTATGCTAAAAGAAAAGCACAGTTCCAGGAAACACTGGTTAAAGGCACCAAAGGGACTATAATAGCTTCGCTTAGTATGGATCGATAAGCATTGTATGTTTTATAAAAATAAAAGTGAAATCCATTTTTCAAGTTTCAACTTGAGTTCATTTTTCACAATTCCATTTTCAGGCTGTTTCTCCTGCAAGCAGAATGTCTGAGGCTGTTTAAACTGTATAGAACATTTCCCTTAAACAGTGTTGTACCACAGTCACTTCTGTTCAACGGGATGTACCTGACTTGGTTGCAAAGTCTAATAAAACCTTAGGGAGTGAAAAAATTTCTCCTTCTGCAGACACAACACAGGGTGTGACTTTTTCTACTTTGGCCAAATTATGTGGACGGCCCTCTGGTTCCCCAAAGAGGAAGGTGGTGGGGTTGAAGCCTAAAGTGAGGGGCTGACCTAGAAAGCCCAATCCCGGAGCTCACCCCCGCTTGCAGGATTGCCGCTCTGCACCCCGATGTGGGCAGAGTTTCCTCGGCTGCACTTGAGCTCCAGAACAGGATCAGCCAGGTTGTCTGGCTCCATCTAAAACTAAGCTTCGTCCCTGGGGCTCACCCAGTGGGAATCTGAATGGGTATGGAAAAGGCATTTACCTTTCCTGTGGTCTAGGAACATATTTTCCCAGGTGAAAGGGAAAGCCAAGCTGAATAAGACTTTGCAAGGCTGAAACAAAATTATATTGATTTTAGAATACAGCTCTCTGAGCAAGCACAATCTAGTTCATAAACTGGGTGTTGAAATGTGCAAACCATTGATTTTTGGTCTCTATATCCTGTGCAGGGCAGTGAGGGACCCCCTGGGAGACCCGGACCACCTGGACCACCTGTGAGTTACTTCAGTTTTAAAACTTAAATTCATGTGTCTGCTTGAGACTTCTATAACTCAGAAGTCAGATAACCTTCAGATGTTTCCAGGATAAAAGTTGTCTGATTTTTATGGATACCTACAAATGATAGCCAACGCAGCTTTGGGGGAGACCTAATTTTTCCCCTTTAGTGCAGCCCCAATATGCAGTGCTCAGATTTGCATACCATGGGCCTCCCTCCTCTGGACTCAGGTGCCCCGACTCTCCATGTCCTGCCTGGGGGACCCTGGGAAAGCCATGTAACCGCAGTGAGCCTCATTCACAGAAAAAAAGGGGCTTTAAAAAGAGCTCCCTTCCGGCAATGTGAGTTGGTACAGAATTTGGTGTTAGGCTGTATGTGTTCATTACCATCCATGATGTCTGAGATGCGGAGAAATTCTATTTATATAGCACCTAGTGAATAAAATGTACAAGAGCCATCAACGTTGTTATGCTTGCGATTGAGACAGATGTGCGCTTTGTCAGGGAGGCTACGGAGAAGAGAGGTACCTCTCTCTGTAGCAAGTCTGCCCTCGTGTGGGGCCACGCTCAAATCACAGCAGAGCTTTGGTCCAGGCCAAATGTTCTTTTCCAACCTACTTCATAGGAATACTTTCAGAAACCAAACTCACCTGAGAAAGAGCAGAATTAGTCTGTGACTTTCTGAAGACAACAAAGATATATAATTAGTGTGCATGCAGTCGCACATTTTACACACATAAACGAAGAGATTTGCACTCTGTTTCCCTAAACCTGTTCTTCATTTTGTTTACTTGCCTGTTCCCTTGACAAAGAAGCAGGACAGAAAGCATTTGGGGCTCAAATCCTAAAATGTGCTCCCTCTCCAGTGGACACAACAGGCAACCCATAGCATGAGTTCACAAAAGGGACTTATATTTTACACTGGGTTAGGAAATCTTCCTCTTCCCTCTGAATTCTTCAAAACTATTCATTCTTCAAAATAGATTACATAGTGTCTCTTTATGGGAAACCTCCTCTAGAAATCTCAGACAAAAATATTCTTCATCTCTTTAGGACCCAGCACACTAAAATATAGTAGACATTTGCCAGTTGCCACATGAGAGAGTGAAAGAATAAAGGAATAAATGAATGGAGCATTTTTCCTCCCATCACTAGTGTTTTGAAGATGTACGCAAATCCCATTCACTGAGCACCGTTGGCCACCATCACCCAAAAACAGCGAAATGATGGCTTCTTCAGTTTTGCAGTTGAAGTGTGGAAATCACAAAAAAGGAAAAAATGCAGATTATTGATTCTACGGGAACTTCTTAAAAGAAGGATAAAAGATCCCAGCTAAAATTTGTATCTGCAAATTTTTCCTGAATGCCAAAATGTATGATTCTTTAGACTGTCGAATTAGTTCTCTTTAAGTGTTAGTTACTCTGGGACTTTCCATTCACGGGCCAGTTTTATTAGGAAGTTTTATTCCCTGTTGTTCTAAAGAATATGTTTGTGTAGAAACATCCACACAGGGTTGTGAGTAACATCATTTTCCCCATTTACTTTAATTTTCTATTTAGTATGAAGGGACTGTAGGAAAAAATTACTTTTCAGTAGCCTAATTGCTGCCTATTCACATCTTCATCAGCACTACCGTGTTATAGCCTGCAGGTCAGCGGGCTGTAAACAGTTAGCATAAATTGGCAATTCAGAAACTGAATTTTAATGAGCAAATAGTATTTTCCTCTGAATGCATTAGTGTCTCATCTGTCAAATCCGAACATTAATCACACCTCCACTGAAAGTCTCTCTGGGCTCCAGGTGTAGCTCAAACTCCTGGTCATTTTTCCCCCTATGTTTGCTTTTGAAAAGCCCAAAATGGAAACATTGGTTTATTTTACTTGTAGTATCAAACTCACGTTCTAAAATAAAATAGGAGAAATATCATTTGGGAAAAGGATAAAAGGTAGAGAGACTATTAACTTAAAAAAGAGTAATTCTCTATCTCCTCTCTTTCTGAAGGGTGTACAATTCAATGAAGGAAATGGAATGAGCAGTTTATATAAAATCCAGGTATTTACTTTTGTAATTATGTGAAATTATTTTCCAGTGAGGGGTTGCTATAAATGCTTCTCACATTTTTCTTTTTTTTTGAAGGGAGGTGTGAATGTTCCCAGTTTTCCAGGGCCCCCTGGCCCCCCTGTGAGTACAGTTTTTTATTACCAAGCATTCTTCAGCTGAACAGCCCCAATAAATAAATAAATAAATAACTCCTAAGTTCACTGAAAAAATACATGATACGAATATAACTAAGATCTTATGCAATAGGAAATAAATGTAAATTTATTTAATATAATATAGAATAGAATAGAATAGAAAATTATAATAAAATGGAAAAAATGTACCCAGCCAATGACAAATAGCGTTCTGCATGGTGGTATCCATTTTTGCATTGTAAATCTAAGAACTAAATCAATGTCCAAAGTCACTGTCATGGGATTCCATCAAGTTATGTTTCATCATCTAATTCTTCAAATCCCAACTGTAGCAAAATAAAACTTGCAAATATTTTGTATGTGTCTTAAAGCAAATTGAATTAAAAATGCTTTAGATTCTATAATTTTGCTTCCCTCATATTTTTAAAAATGACTTCCCATGTTTTTCTTGCAGGGCCCTAAAGGAGACCCTGGCCCAGTGGTATGTATATTCCCATGCTTTGAGTCATTTAGAAATTAAGTCTTTATTGAAGTTTGAAAGAAGAGCATCAGTCAAAGATGGCCTATTTTCTTAGCTGTTCACCAATTAACTAACTTTGGAGGCAGGAGGCAAGCCACCAAAGAAATACCAGCAATGTGTTCGTCTTTAAGATGCATTCGTCTTGATGTCACTGCCATTGGCCTTTGTCTCTCTTATTAGTGTATTTTCAAAATCTCCCTGTGATGGAAGAGGACACATATGAAGTTCCTGATAAACGGAACACTTTCTTCTGATAGCGCTATTTTGATGGTCAACTCAGTGTTAAGTACATTGTGGAAGAGAAATACTTACTGGAAAGAAATTCCTTAATATGTCTCCAGTCTCTCCCTACCCCCCAAAAAGGAAGGGACTGTTTTTTGCTTTGGCTGTCTTAGGCAGTTATTCGGTAAGAAATGTGGTGTGCTGTCATCAACCTGCTTATTAGGTGTAATGTATCAGGGGGTTAGCACTCAGAATGGAAAGAGATCATGTCCTGCAGCCCCCCAGAGAGGGACAATTGTTCTCAAGCACGGAGTGTCACTCTGCAGCTTCTGCCAAATTCATTAGATTCCTTTTATTCCTTGGCAATTCTTCCTGTCATGTCCTTGTCAAGCATATGTTCATATTTCACTTGTATTAACCTTTTAACCTTGATTTATATAGTATGCTTGAAACTCAGATATACCTGAAACTGAAATAAAGTTTCAAATCATTTTCCATTGTCATGTGAAAAAAAATTAAGGCCCTTTCATTACAATAGATTTTGGTAAAACTAGATGAATAAATTTTAAAAGAGCAAAAGAAGAAGCCATAAAAAGTAATCTTTTCACATCTAACTATATTTTCAAAGGACATGCATTAAAGCGCATATTTTTTATTGGTCGGTATATAGTAAGAGCCAATTTTTCCCCTGAAAGCATGATTTCAACTAGTTAGTACCATTTTCTGAACCCCAATTATGTAACTTAGAAGTTTCCTTTGTTTTCTTATTCATGTTGCCCCCCTTTTATCTGTAACATTTTTTATGCTTTCACCAATCATATCCTTCATTCTAATTTTAATTTTCTTTCATCTTGTTGATAAAAATTTCCTCCTGGTCTTTCCCTCTCCTACTGACTCACAGCCCCTCTGAATCATGTAGAGGCCACTAGACTTCTCACTGACTTTTCTGGAACATCCTTTCAAGTTTTTCATTAATAACTGCATATCAAGGTGATAACATTTTTTAAAGTATTCTAATAAAAGATAAATCGTGATTCACTTCGATTGGAAAATGGGTAGAGACACATTTGAGTAGACTTTGAGGAAATTAGGCTTCAAATTCCTTAGCTACAACAAAGGATAAAGAATAAAAACTGATTAAAGGCTATTCCCTGCTTTTAGAGATGTGCTTTAAGTGGGTGAAGCACAAAAGCAGAAATCCGGAATAATGAAGTTAAATACCGTGTAAACCCTCAGGTTTATCCTACATAAACCTTTGAAATTATTCTTTGGGGCCAATGTCAGCACCACCATGCAACTCCCTTCATTTCATACCAGTTGCCCAGTACAGAGAAATACTACTTCCTACCAGAGGAATAAGCCAGGAATGGTAGAATAATTGGTCACAGAGCAGAAAATGGAAAAGCCAATTTGAGGAGGCAGCAGGGGCGGGGGAAAGCTGGGGGAAGATTTACTCTTCAGCATCCTTCATTTCCCATGACTCTGGGTCTGCACCACCGTTTCTAATCCTCTCAGTAAACGTTTGTAGACAAAAATCACCCTTAATTGAATTTATCTTCTGAGGTACTCCATTTAATTCCTTTGATATTTAATTTATAAGAGGCTTCAATTAAATATTTAATTATTAACTACTTTCAAATAAATACTGATTGTTGGGTGACCACCTTCCTCGGTCCTCAGGATTGTTGAGCATGTAAACAAAGAGAATTGAAGAGTTCATTTCCTTTGTCAACAATCCAGGACCTCTTTTACAGTGCTTTATGTAGAATAGAATCTGAACATCTTTTTTTTTTTTTTTTTTTGTCTGATTGGTAGGTTTATATATTAGTGGACATTTAAAAAGATTTCTAAGGCATGAAAAGTATCAAGTCATCTGCTTGTTCATTAAGTGCTCTGTAATAAGGACAATATCATAAATAATAATGGAAGTTGGAGACTTGGTAATATTTTGAAGCAGATTAGAATTATGCATGCAAAAAAATATATTTACAGAGAACGAAAGCTCTTTTTTCCATTTAATTATGTTGAAAGCATCCAGTGTCTGAAGAAAATATTTGCAGTTAACATCAATTCATTAACAAGGAGGTATCAGACAACTACCTCCTTTATCTCTCCTGATTTAAAAACCTTAATGTTTACCTGCTCAAAATTAGCAGCTTCCTTCACCCTAACTTTTCTAAATATATTTCTTGAGAGCCTACAGGCTCCAGCTGGCCTGGGACCATACACTAGAATATGTATAAGATTTTTTTAATGGAAATGCTTACTTATCTTCTGCCAGTGACCCATGAGCTTGAGCAATAACTTTTAGAATCACTGGAGATGCTGCTTCTGGAGCCATCCCCTGAAGCATTCACAATTCATGGCCAACTGCAGAGAGCACTGCAGGACGGTAAACTTTGCTATCAGACCTTCATCTTCATCTGCTCTTAAGGAGCTTAGTCTTATTCTCTGGTCATCTAGCAGCCCTGGGTACCTCACAAATTGGCAAACTTCATTAAAGTCCATCTTTCCTTCTAATTTTTATTGAAATTGGAGTTAGCGCTTACTAGAGGGATTCATTCTAATTAGATTCTTTTTTTTTTTTTTAAAGAATTTTTTTTTTTTAATTTTATTTATTTATTTTGACAGAGAGAATGAGAGACAGAGAGCATGAGAGGGAGGAAGGTCAGAGGGAGAAGCAGACTCCCTGCCGAGCAGGGAGCCCGATGCGGGACTCAATCCCAGGACTCCAGGATCGTGACCTGAGCCGAAGGCAGTCGCTTAACCAACTGAGCCACCCAGGCGCCCTCTAATTAGATTCTTAATCAGAATAAAAACAACTAATCAGAAAATATAGTCATACTTCTCCAGGGAATAGCTTTATTCTCAAACTATTTTCAAGTATCAAATGCAAGAATACAAATGCTTGAAAATAGAGCATACCGATTACTTGCTAAATTGCCAATCAGTGTTTGGGGGTACTTTTTTGGCCAAAAAAAAAAAAATCTTTGTTTTTGAAATCAAGGCTTAAAAAACCTCTTGGTCATTGCTCCTACATTTCTTATGTTCATATTTAACAGGGAGAACCTGGTGCAATGGGGTTGCCAGGACTAGAAGGATTTCCAGGTGTAAAGGTAAGTACAAGGGTTAAAAATGTGGTCACAGATTCAGCATTCAAAAATGTTTACTGAGCACCTCCTATTGGACCAGGAACTGTTTTAGGTTTAAAGATAGCTAAGAGTACAAAACAGACAAAAATCTCTGCCTTCAAGGAACTTATTTTCTAGGAAGGGGATGCAGAAACTACAAGAATAAACGTAAGTAATAATGTTGGTAAGTGCTATGAAAGAAAGAAAAAGTAGAGCAGGTTAAGAGGGCTCAGGAGTGCTAAAGGAGAGGGTTGTAACTTTAAATACGGGTCTGAGAAAGCAAGATCCGAGCAAAGACTTGGAAGAGGGAGACAGAGTTAGCCAAGTCCCCTCAAACCTGAAGGAAGAATGTCCCAGGCAACATAAATAAGTTCTAGAGATCTAACATGTAGCATGGCAACAAGAGGTAACAGTACTTTACTGTATACTTGAAAATTGCTAAGTGTTCTCACCACTACATTAATTAGCTTGATTGGGGTGATCATTTCACAGTATATGCAAATCCTCAAGCTGTATACCTTAAATATATACAATTTTTTGAAAGCATAAACATTAGGTCTAAATGCGCTGAGACATGAGTATTCCTGCTACACCAAAGGAGACCAGGAGAATGAGGTGAAGGGAAGGGTGGTAGATGAGGTCAGAGACGTAGGGGTAGAAGTAAGTGAGGTGTAGCCCTGTCAAAGCAGTCCTGCAAAGCAATACTACTCAAAATGTGGCCAGTGGAGGACCAGTGACAGTCTGCAAATTCTCTTATGGGTTCTGTGGCAAGGTAAGTATAGACTGAGAGTAAGTATTTAAAAACTTGCCTAGCAATTTAACTTTGCCATGATATTCAAACATGTGATCAGTAGATTCACCTTTGTTCAGGATGTATTAGAACATAAATGATAAACTGCTCCTGAAGGAGCACGAGTAGTTCAAGAAGCACTAATAATAAAGAGGCTTACTAGCCATTGTGAAGACTTTATCTTTCACTCTGAGTAAAATATGGAGCCAGTAGTTCATTTCTGAGTAGAAGGGTGATGAGGCCTACAGCTGGAGAGCAGGGGTGGAAGCAGGGACAGCTGGGATGGTGTTGGCTCAGACTGAAGTAGAAATGGTGGAGATAGTGAGGAGTGGCTAGATTCTGGATATGTTGGGAAGGTAGAACCAACAGGACTTTCTAAGTGATTGGACATGGGTATGAGAGAATAAAGAGGAGTCAAGGATGACTCCAAGTTTTTTGACTTGAGCAACTGGCATGATGGGATAGTTATCAACTGAAATGAGGAAAGCTATAGGCAGAGCCTGTGTGGAGAGGGTGAGGATGATCAGTTTAACTTTGGACATGAGGTCAAATTTGGCAGCATCTATTAGATAGCAAAGTGGAAGTATTGAGTAGGCAGAACAATATAAAGGCATGGAATTTGAAAAGAGTCTTAGTGGAGATTTAAACTTGGTTGTCCCAAGCATATAGATGCTGTCTTAAAGCCAGGAGACTTGATAAAATCACCAAGGGAATGACAGTAGATTTTATAAAAGAGAAGAGGACCGAGGACTGAGCACTGAGGCCTCCAACATAAAGGGATCAGGAAGAAAAGGAGGACTGAGTGGGGGAAACTGAGATGAAGGGACCAGGGAGGTAGGAGGAAAACTTGGTGTCCTGAAAGCCAAGTGAAGATAATGTATCAAGGTGAAGAGAGTGATCACCTGTCTCAAATACCATAAATAGGTCTAGTATGATGGGGATGGGGTCAAGTAGAATGGTCAAGTATTAATTATTGGATTTAGCAGTATAGAGGTTTAGCAATAACGCATTATTACTATTTCACTATTTTGGTAGGAGCAACTGTTGGATTTAAATGGATTTAGGAGAGAATAAGAAAAAAATAATTAGAGATAGCAAATACAGTATAAACAATGGCCAAGGGGTTTTGCTGCAAAGGAAATCAGAGAAATGGGAAGGTGACTGCTGGAGGAAGTAGAGTAAGGTTTTATAAAATGGATTTTAGAAATGGACCATAGAAATATCAGAATAATTGTATGCTAAAGGAATGATCCAGTAGAATGGGGCAGGGGAGTGATGATATAGGAAGAAAGGAGAGAGTTGCCAGAATGACATCCTCAAATTGCTAAGAGAAAATGGGAACTAGTACATAAATGGAGGTTTTGGCTTCAGAGAGGAGTCTGGATAGTTTATCTGTAGAAACAGGTAGAAAAACAGAATATAGGGATACAGACACAGATACACCAAGAATAATTGGTTGGGGTGTATAGAAGTTCTTTTCTGATTGCTGAAATTTTCTCAGAGATGGAGGAAGAAGATCATCATCTGAGAGTGAGTTGGGGAGAAGAGGTTGGAGATTTAAGGCAAAGGTCTTCTAAGAGAGAGGGAGAGTCCAGGGACCACAGAGTGCGATGACTAGGCAGCCCCAGGGCCCCCCTCAGGTTCATGGACATGAACTGAAGTGAGACCAGTCAGAGAGATCTTCTCCAGCATGTACACTCAGGTAAAGACATAGATTTAAACAAGGTTCCAGTTTTGACAGGTGAGTACTAGAAGCAAGAATGGGCCAAGAGAGTCAATGGTGTACACAAAGGAGTGAGTATAACAAGTGACCATGGAATTTAAACTAAATAAATAAGGGAGAGAGGCCATCTAGAAAGTTGAAGGATGACGAAAGATTTGTTCAGTGGATTAGAGGTGTTGGTGGCATCAGAAGTGTGAGAATCCAAGGTACTCAAGGGAGTGAGTTAAAACTATGGTGGCCCAATATCAGAATGCATGAAATTTCAATTATGGAGGGGATGGAGTTATTGGTACTGACAAGGTCTCAGGTATAGCAATGGAAATAAAAGGCCAGATCATTAGAGGAGAATGGTTCAAAGAACTGCAAGACCTGAACTTTGGAAGGACCATATTGTCCAAGAGAAGCCTTCTTAATATTAACCTTTATCAGATATACAAGAGTTTCCACTGACTAAAAAGTTCCAATATATTCATTTCGGGGGTAAAAATCCCATAATTTAAAAGGAGCAGAGTGAAACTGACAAGAATTACCTGTTTATACTGTTTGTCCACTATTCCATTAGTTTTTTTTCTATTTGCCTAAGGCTATGCTTTATAAAGATATTACTTCTATTTAGATGTTACAGTTTATATCCTAGTTGGTCTGACCTTTCATTTTCATGTTCAATCTCATTGTATATGTAAAGATAACATTTATGTAGTCAAATAGCAAACTGTTTTTCTTTGTGTTTTCTTGTTTTGCTTTTATGCTCATTTATCTTATTTTCACCCAAAATCAGGTAGTCACTTGGTATTTTCTTCTAATTCTTTTATACCTCATATTATTTTATTTTTTACATAATCTATATGGGATTTCCATGGAGCATAATATAAAGAGAGGAATTAAACTTTTTTCAAAGAAATTACTCAATTATTAACACTATTTGTTGAATAATACATTCCTTTCTTTACTAAAATCCTATTATGGATGTTGGTCTATTTCTGAGGTTATATAGCATTTTTATATTGCATTGATATACTGCTTAATCTTATGCCAATATTCCATTATTTTAATAGTTATAGCTTTGTTATATATTCAGATATTGGTATTGCTAATCTCCTTATTGTTCTTTTAATTTTTTTCTTTTATCTTCTCATGTATTCATTATCCCGAGTGGACTTTAATATCGTCTGATCAAGCTGCAATTTAATAAGAATTGCTTTAAATTTATAAATTAGTTTGGGTAGCAATGACACCTTTACAACATTGTCTTGCCCTCCAGGAATAAAACATATCTCTACATTTAATCAAGTCTTCTTTTATGTCCCTGAGTGAAGTTACGAAGTTTTTTAATGTAGGTTCTGCTCAACAAAAATTGCCATTTATTATCCCATATATAATCTATAGTACTTTTAGCATCATCAGCTTTATCTAAAACACCACATTGCCTTTGGAAAAAGAGTTGCGTCACTCTACTGTTCAGAGCAATTCAAGGGACCATCTGATGGCCTAATGAGGAGAACTACAAAATCCCTTGTTCTAAATATCTTTATTCTAACCCTACATCCAATAAGACAAGTGTAGGAAAAGCTTTTTAGAAGACGTTCAATGTGCTCTCTTTTTTAAGTATTGGTAATGGATTACTTTTGGAATGAAAATACTGTATTGACTAATTGTAGCTGTATGTGTGGAGCCCTATTAAAAATAGGTCACAGAATGATAACCTAATGCTTGTTTTCATTATTATTATTTGCTTTCGTTTTTTGGGAAAAAAAAAGCTTTAACAAAGTCAGTTAGCTATTCATTTTATTTTCTCATCTGATACTGATAATGCTTATCAATACCAAAGAAATACTTGACCAAATCCAAATAATCATTTGAGCATTAATTTTATAGGCAAAGATTTTATAGATACCATTATAAGTAGCAATTTTTTTTTTTAAATCCCAACAGGGGGATCGAGGCCCAGCAGGTCCCCCAGGAATAGCTGGAATATCGGTGAGTCGAGAGTATCTCATATTATTTTCACAAGGAAGCAATTCTATCTCCACAGTAAAACTATAGCTAGGGATCAAGAAGGCTAGGGAGGTGTGCCTGGGTGGCTCAGTCGTTAGGTGTCTGCCTTCAGCTCAGGTCACGATCCCAGGGTCCTGGGATCGAGCCCCGCATCGGGCTCCCTGCTTGTCGGGGAGCCTGCTTCTCCCTCTCCCACTCCCCCTGCTTGTGTTCCCTCTCTCGCTGTGTCTCTCTCTGTCAAATAAATAAATAAAATCTTTAAAAAAAAAAAAAAAAGAAGGGCTAGGGAGCACACAGTAGCTCCTATGCCATTAGGTTCTAGAAACATCCAGTTAAGAAAATAAAACCACCTTGTTCCTATCCATCCTCAAGAATTCTTTCTTTTTTTTAATTTTTTTTAATTTTTTAAAATATTTTTATTTATTTATTTTAGAGGTGGGGGGCAGAGAGAGAGAATCCCCACTGACTGCAGAGCCAAGCATGGAGCACAGTGTGGGGCTTGATCCCATGACTCTACGATCATGACCTGAGCTGAGATCGAGAGTCCAACACTTCACTGACTGCACCACCCAGGCACCCCAAGACTGCTCCTTTCTTTATTTTCATCTTTTTCTTATTTTTTGTCTTTTTCTTTTTTTCCCCACCTCCCTTAAGGAAGGGAGGAGATGCCCAGTTAGTTATCTGTGCCAATATGTTAGAACAAGCCCAACTTTGAGAAGCTTGTTTTGTTTCTCTGCTCTTATCATATTTAAGGTTTCTTGGCACCCAAAAGACAAAGTTCTTATCCTTAGGCATGTACTTCAAGTTCTTGATATTAAGCTGCAATCTGAGTTTTCCCTTGGCCTGGTGTTATTAACAGATCTTTACTGCTGCTAATGTTTCCTCATAAACTAGCCCTTCCAGCCTCTCAATCATTTTTGTTGCTCTCCGGTGTCAAATGTTTTAATCTCATCAAGGTCTTTTCAAATGAATAGGGAGTGCTCCAGGAAAGGTTGAAATCATTTCTCCAAGCCCTAGGGATCATTCTGATCTTCATTCATGATGCTCTAATTAAAATTTTGTGGCCATGCTTTATGAATAAGAGCCCATTTATCCTTTTGTTCAGTGGCCCTGCAGGGTAGGCCCAGGGTAGGAGAGTCAGTGGAAACTACGTGCTTGAATCATAAGAACACAAGATAAGAAAGGGCCCTACCATCCCACTCACCACACCCATTGACATCTACTGACACCCAACACCACCCAGAGCGTAAACCACCCATCACTCCCATCTTTAAAAGGCCAGTAGCCACTCTATTTTACTCTAGTTGTTAAGCCTAATAACAAAAATTTAAAACCCATCCCTAATCTGCAGAAAACCATCCTTTATAGAGGACAAATCCCCTTATTTAGCTGTTCTATCCCTTTCTCGTATATTCAAGCCCATCCAGAGATTTCTCCAGGGCTTCTTTCTCCTGCTTCTTCCCAGGATGACACATGGGTAGAGAGGGGGAGGTGTCTGTGAATGCTGGCAGTGAGGTGACGCCTCCAGTCAGCATGCTCTCCCCCAGGTTCTCCAAGCTCCCCGTGACCTTTGAAATTGCTGCTGCCTGCCACCGATGTCCCTGATCCCTTTGTCTCAGATCTCAAAGCCTGAGCACTCTCCCCCTTGTGTCCTATGCCAAACCCATGTGGGACATGAGCCTTCAGGCTCTAGCACATCCGCCAACGTGGGCCCACAGGAGCTTCAGCAGTTCCTGCTCGTACACACAGGCTCTGGGGAACCAGGGCTGCTCTGTCAGGCCTTGTGTCTGCCTAGCTTCACCACTCAGCCGTGTCCGAACCTGTGAGGGGAGTTCCTCCCAGAGTCCTAGACAGCAAGAGGAGGAAAGGGTCCTTGCTTTTTCAGATTCTCTCCAGGGGAACCTACTAGGGTTTCTGCAGCCTCAGCCCTACAGGGATGCCTGCATCCCTGAATTATTTGTTTTTCTATCCATGTTAGGTCTAAGGGATAAAAAGTGGTTCCTTCTTTTAGCTTGGTCTAGATACTTTGGCACTTCTCACTTCTGGTGTCTGATGGACCATCTTCCTCTCTCGTCCCTCCCAGTGGTCTTCTACCCAACAGTTCTCTGTTTTCAGTCCTCCAAGCCACAGTTGTGTTGGAACAAATCAATCTTGTCCTCTTCCTTTTAACCAAACATGGCTTTTCAAGTCGAACATGGTATTTCTTCAGGCTATCCTACTATGAACTTAGAAATCCTCTTAAGAAACACAAAATCTAGGAAAGGTGTCTTTGACTCCATGTGCCCTCCCACCCCCAAAGTCAAGAAGAGCTGCCAATCAAATAGGCACTTGAAGGATTTCCAGTAATGAAGATACGTTGACTTCATATTTTCAAAAAATATTATCATCCCCTCCTACCCTCTGTTATAGACAGATATGTACATGCAGAGAGCTGCATTCTAGTCTGTACCTTGGAGCCTCCAGAGTCAAGTACATGTCCCCACAGACTCTGTCCCATTAGGAATGCCATTTTAGTATAGAGAGCCACAGGCCTGGCAGCACATTAAATTCCCAGGCAGGGAGGGGAAGGACATGGCATCATGTCCGAATTTGGCTTCTAACATTTCTCCTTGCTTTGATTTCCCAGGGAAAACCTGGAGCCCCAGGGCCTCCGGGAGTCCCAGGGGAACCGGTGAGTTGCCAGCCACTTACTTTAACCATTGTACTTGCATGCGGTTCCAAAGCTTTCCTTAGCAACTAATATTTGTCTGTGGACATGCCTATAGGGTGACAGAGGGCCTGTTGGAGATATAGGTTTCCCTGGACCAGAAGGACCCTCTGGAAGGCCAGTAAGTACTTTTTACTATTTAAAATTTGCCAGTTTGAGAAATATTCCAAGTACTGCCTCTTTCCCTATCTCCTTGGAAAATCTGATGTTTGTCGTTTCTAAGGAAGTAAGAGCAAGTTCCACAAATGGATCTTTGGGGGTGTGATTCTCACTGAGTGTCCTAGCTCTGTATGAGGTATCTTTATGTCTTAAACAATGATGAAAAAAGTGAGATTG
Organism: Neomonachus schauinslandi; assembly: GCF_002201575.2. Classification (NCBI taxonomy): domain Eukaryota; kingdom Metazoa; phylum Chordata; class Mammalia; order Carnivora; family Phocidae; genus Neomonachus; species Neomonachus schauinslandi. Next base: position 85,711,828 of record NC_058410.1, on the reverse strand, counting down.
TTTGTTTGTTTTTTTGTTTGTTTTAAGTGTCAGGAGATTAGACTCATTATTTCTTAAGTCTGATGTTCTCCGAGTTAAAAAACAAAATGGCCTGTCACATTCAAAAATATAAAGAAACTGAAGACTCACAGATATGACTCCTGGGTGCTAAGCTGAAAACTGTTTTCTCAGATTCCCTTCTTTATCTATGGACCTTGTTCTTATACTTTCATAAATCATGCTTCTAAACATAGCATCCCTTTGATTCCTAAAAGAGCTCTTGGATACTGACATATATTGCTGTAACATGGTAATAACCATTCTTACTAATTCAGTTCGGCTCAACATATATTCATCTAGTCTCTGCTCTTGCTAAGGATGTGCTGGGCCATGAGGGAGGGGACGTAAAGATGAATGACATAGAGCCCACTCTGGGGTTTACTCTTTATAGAAGGTCACTGCTCCCTTTGCTTGTTTATTTGTGTGCGGAGAGGGACTGCTATTAGGACAGGGAGGATACTGAAGGTGAACAAGCGGCACAGAGTTCACCAGGCTGGTTCAGTACCTCGGGGAAACCTTCTGGGTCTGAGTGCTCCCTGGCCACCACCTGCTCAGAGAAGGCACCATAAAAATATAGGAAGCATATACAATTTAGAGTCAGAAAGATAGGGGTTTGAATTGTGACTCAAAGGGTTTTGTGAGTCACTTAACTAACATGACATATGGTAAATATCTCCAGTGCCTGGTCCTGGGAGGCACTCAATAAATAGCTTCAATCCCTGCCTCCCCCTTCACCTCCTGTTACCAACTCCCTATCCTGGGCCTCTGACCATTTTCTAAATGCTTGCCCTGGGGGTGATGCAAAAAGCAATTTGTTTATTCAACAACTATTTCTTGAGCACCTACTAAAATGCTAGGCACTCTTCTGGGGGCCAACAACTCTTGGCTTTACGTTCTGGTATAGGGACACAGACAACAAACAAATAAATACACGTACATGCACAATTTCAGGTAGAAAAAGCTCTAAGCAGGGTGACACACCAGAGTAGCATTTAAGTAGAGCAATTGAAAAAGGCATGCCATTTAAGCAGAAACCTGCATGAAGTGAGAGATCAAACCTGGAGTGGTTGTCAAAGGCATTGCTTCAAGGAAGAGAAATGGCCATAGAGGAGGGAGCCTGGTGTGTTAAAGAAACAGCAAAAGGCATGAGGTCAAGAATGCACTAAGCTAGACAAGAGTTGGAAAGATACTGAGAGAGAACTTGGCAGTGGCCTGGCCATGAGGAACTTCTAAACTATGAACGGAATTTGGATTTCATTTGAAGTATGATGGAAACCCATCGAAGCATTTGTAGTGGGGAAGGAAAATGACTGGAGTACATTTTAAAGTATCACTCTATTATGTGGAGAGCAGACTGTAGGAAGCAGGATGGAGGCAGACAGAACAGTGTGGAAACATCACCATAATCCACATGAGAAATTAATGATGGGGAGAACAGGGAGATCATGAGGAGTAGGGGAGTTTAGGATGTACATCGAAGGGAGAGTCAACAAACTCACTGATGGACCAGATGTGGAGTGTGAGGGAGAGATAAGTTAAAGCTGTGGTGCGGGGTCTTGGCAGCCATGTCACAGTGGTGCTTTTGGTGAGATGGGAAAGACTGGAGATAGGTAGGTGTGGGAGGGAAAACCAAGGATTCTCTGTGGTGGACACATTCAACTTCAAGCACTAGTAGACATCCAAGTGGAAATGTCAAGTAAGTGGTAGATTATGCATCTTGAATTAATGGAGAGATCAGGACTGGAGAGACTGATTTGGGTATTTAAACCTGAGCCTGGATGAAATGGAGTCACTGTGGATTGGGAGGGGAGAGAGGACTTCAAGTTTTAGGAAAAGGACCTGGCAAAAAGTCTGAGAAGGTACAGCCGGTGAGATATGAAGAAAAACAGGTGAATGAGGTTTCCTGGATGTCAAGGGAACTAAGTGTTTTAAGACAGAGAAATGATGAATCTAGATAAGTCATGTGAGAGCTGACAGTTCTCCTCTGGGTTTAGAAATGTGGTGGTCCTTGGTGGGAGAGGTTACAGCACGCTTGTATCTTGATAAGAATGATCCAGTCAAGAGACAAAGTTTGGTGATGCCATGCGAGTGGAGATAACTTTGAGTACGGGGAGAAGACTGGAGTGGACATCGGTCTTCACAAGGAACAGGGGCAGCTCATCCTTCTTACCAGGAGGAAGGAGGCAGGCAGAAGTTGGTGTACAAATGCATGTAGGTTGGTGGATCCCATGGAGGGAAGGAAGGTGAGGTGGCTCTCTCCTATTTATACTCTCTATGGAAGAAGAATCGAGGTCATCGGTTGGGTGTAAGGAATCAGGTGATGATGCTGGGGATCTGAAGACACAGGAAAATCTGTGAAAGAGTACTTTGGAAGAGAAGGAAAGGGAGTGGAATCCGGAAATCCAGGATAGCCTGGTTATACAGAGGGGCTACTTGCCATCTGCCTCCGTATGTTTAGGTCGGAACAAGTGAGCAAGGATATGTGTTTTTCTTCAACCACAGCCAGCCGCTCAGGTGCAGACATGTGGTAGACAGAAAGCTGGTTATACCCAGGGATGGAGCTCTTCCAGATAAGTGAGATGGGGGGAGGGGGAAAACAAATCCATTCAGGTTATTCTAAAAATCTCTAAAAGCAGTACTTGTCTAGGGAAAGCAAGTTAATAACACCTTTATATACATGATAGTCTTTGATGAATTACAAAAAACAAAAAAAGACTGTACAGTTATTTCTTTTCTTACATTGTTACCAAAAGCATGAATTCCATTTTTTTTTTTTTAAGATTTTATTTATTTATTTGACAGAGAGAGACACAGCGAGAGAGGGAACACAAGCAGGGGGGAGAGGGAGAGGGAGAAGCAGGCTTCCTGCCAAGCAGGGAGCCCGATGCGGGGCTCGATCCCAGGACCCTGGGATCATGACCTGAGCCGAAGGCAGACGCTTAACGACTGAGCCACCCAGGCGCCCCGCATGAATTACATTTTAACACTAGATTTATCTTCCTTTATTCAAGTGATACAGTTGGGTTTTTTTGTTTGTTTGTTTGTTTTCTCCACATCCTCTCTTTAATCAGCTTTATCTTTGTTGCTTGTGTTTCTGGATGTAATAAATTCTTTGAACCATACACTGCAGGTAACGTGTCCTTAGTTCAAGTACTCTAGATAATTCCCAGGGTGTTTCAGAGAGGTTGGGGGACTTTGGTTGGGTTATCAGCTGTGACGGGTTTTAGTGTAATTTACAGCAGTGAAAACATGTGCTTGTCTGCAGTTCCAGCCTTGTAGAATCCATCCCAGCACAATAAAACTCTCCTAGGCTTTTCAGAGGAGGGTGTCCATGCAATTGCCTGCTGGCTAAGAAATCATTTTCCTTACCTTGATCTCTCTCTTCAAACCAAATCTCAAAAACACATCTGCTGTTGGACTCTAGGTATTTGATTTGACCCCAAGTGCTTTTCCTTCTCACATCTCCTGGCCAAAAGTTGTCTCTGTCTTATAAATCTCTGAGCAGGGGGGCTTTATTTCCTCCTCCAGAACTGCCTTGTAAAGTTTGGGAAACTTCCAGGTTAGTAAACCACTACTTAATGCTCTCAAAAACCATGATTACAGATTTCTTACTTTTCTTTCATATCCTCCCACGGAAAAATAACAAATTGTTCTCGGGCTGACAGTTTATTTCACAGTAGGATCATGCTCTGGCCATGTTATGAAATTTCCCCAGCAGCAACTGAGACCATTTACTGAGAATGACTCTCTGTGCTGGAAAATTGTTAGAGGGTAACGATAAACACCACACACCAGCCACCCAGCACCACGGGGCACCTTATTTTTCAGATTGTACCAAACAGAGTAAGTAAGGAAAATAACCCCGTTGACTATTTACAGTGAGCGAGGCATTTTGTGTTCCTTCACCAAATCCTTAGTTTTAAAGTCACTATCTTATCCTCACTTTATAAGGAAAGAAGCTGATGCTATTAAGGTTCAGTAAATTGCCTAAAGTAAATGGAACTTGTCAGTGACAGAGTCAGAATTTGAACTCAGGGCCATCTATTCTATCAACATTGTTTTCTGTTTCACCACACTGCCACACCAAAATAGCAGAAATATGATGACTAAGTCCTCGAAACTTTACCCTTTTATTGTGTTTAACTATGTCTACCGATGTAGAATTAGAAATATTAATCATCTTTTGTCTTTATAGGGAATAAATGGAAAAGATGGATTACCAGGTACTCAGGTATGGAAAATAACGCTTCAAACAAATGTTCTGATGTAAAACCTCATCCGCAGTACCTGTCGGAATACTTGACTGAGCAGGCTGGGGAAAAATCTTGGCAAGCAGTGATTTTTTAGTATTGACATTTGTTTTTCAGGGTATCATGGGTAAACCTGGAGATAGAGGCCCCAAAGGAGAACGTGTATGTATATTACTATTCTGATCATGAGTTAAGCCTGTCTGTTGCAACTGCCTCATCCTTTGAGTTACACAGTGGGTGTGTGGATGCCTGTAAATCTCCCAGTATGACACATCTAGGGTGTATGTGATCCAAGATCTCTTCTGGGCATCAAATAGGCCAGTTAAAGGACCCAGAAGCAGGCCGTATGGCAGGTACCCCTACAACGATGACCTTTATTTAGAACTAAGTCTAGTGTGCTATCCCAGCTTTGGGGAGCTTTGATCCTCCTGTCTCAGACACATATTCCTATCATAGCGATCACCACTTTTCTTGTTCCTTAGAGTGGGGTTTCTCAACCTCAGCACCGCTGACGTTTGGAGGCAGACAGCTCTTTGCTGTAAGTGTCCGTCCTGTGCACCACAGGACGTTTTGCAGCATCCCTGGCCTCTAGCCGCCAGAGGCAGTGCCTCCAGCTCCCCTCCAGTTGTGACAACCAAAAATGTCTCCAGACATCACCAAATGCCTTCCGGGGACCAGAGTGGCCCTCAGGGAGAACCCCTGACCTCGTGGAATACGAAGTCGAGGAAGGGGGGTGGTGTGAGGAGGTAGAGCAGTGGGAAGTGGACCCGAACAGAGTGACGAGTCATGCCAATTCCGTTATATCCTTTTATTGTAATTGGTTTGTTTGTTGATGTTGTTCCAACTTCCCATTATTTTCTTTTCACTGCAAAGATTACTCAAGCACTGTTATTCAGTGGCTTTCTCGTGAGGGCTGCTAGTGTGTTGCATGTGTGTGTTTGTGCACCCGTGTCCAGTTTACTCGTTTTTACTTACTACACAAATAATTCATGATAACTGAAGGACTTGTGAAAACAGAGATAATATAAATAAAAAAGAAAGAAAAAGGTCTACATTATCCCACTGCATAGAGATAAGGATTCTCGATTTTGGACAAGCACTATTTTGGACATATTTCTATTTCTCTTTTACACATAATATGCATATATACTTAATGTATCAATACAAATGAATATATGCTCTTCCAAAAATGTGTTCAGACTGTTTTGTAAATGACTTTCTTCACCTAACAATATATAATGACCATCTTGCCATGTCAGTAAATATAGATCAACAGGTGACTTTTAGTGGCTATGTTATTCCACTGTTTGGATATACCTTACTTCACTTTCCTAGTCTCCTTTTTCTGGATATTTAGGTTCTTTCTAGTTTTCATAATAATAAATATCACTGTAATGAACATCCTTGTGCCTATATTGTAAGACAATTTTAATATGCTAAAGACTGCGATTATTTTGCACATGATCACAGTATTGATCAGCATGTTAGTACTTCTTTATTTTTTTTAATTTGACTCATCCCAGGTATTTCCCCAAATTTGAGTTGATATACTTGTATGCAGATACATTTGTATAACTAAGACAGTAGCATTGAAATTAGGTCCATCTGCTTTTTCTTCTTTCGACATGGCTTCTTTCTACATCTCTTCATTCCATGATCGAATAGATCCCTGTAATTGTTCATTTGTTTTCATTACTTTTTTTAAATCAGAAGAAATGGAGTTTGGCCTTTTGCACAGTAGTCACAAATAAAAGAATAGCACAGTGAAATACAGGGCAGCCTCAATGCAGCATCCCATCATATTTGGTATGATCATCACCTCCTGGCACTGTAGAACTGAGTATTTGGAGTATCTGTAACCGAAACACCCTATGGTACATATATACACCTCTCTCCTGACCCCCCACCCCTAATGCACAAACACATGCAGTAGTAGATACCTTGCTGGATAAAAGTCAGCATTAAATAAACTTCTTATTACAGTCAAGCCACCTAATACTATCTTATACCTAGTTTACTATGGCACCTTACTCAGTGAATTCTCTCATAGTTCATTTATGTTATTAAGTATATGATCTCAGTGATGACCCTCCACCCCAAGCACCTGCTCTGAACTTTTTCAAAGGCTCTCCTCTCTCATCTTCCTGAGTTGTATATCTTTGGGACACAGCATGTATACACACACACACACACACACACACACACTCAATACACTATAAAACACGAATAAAGAAACCAACCCACAGAATCTAATAAAGATTCTGATAAAGGTAAAAGAAGAAGAAAAGCACATGATTTGAGAAGGATTTTGAGGGTACTGAAGTTTTTACTTGGTGTAAAATCTAGGTGACCATCTTCATTCAAGTGCAAAATCCTCTTGGCCATCTTCCTTTATTATTGCCAAGGAGACTCAGGCCTGAAATGAGAGCTGCTGTTGACTTTCAAAAGTGTCATCATTCTAGACTAGCAATCGAGTACAGCTAACGTCGTCACTAGCTTTGTATGGGTGCCTTCAACATGCCAGGCTTGTTCTAAGCGCTTGACTTGACTCACTCATTCCTCAGCAGCACCCTTCTTAGTGGGTACTATTAATATCTCCACTTTATGGGACAGGAAACCGGGGCACAGAGGGCTTAATTCCCTTATCCGAGGTCCCACAGCTAGTAGATGCCACTATGAATCCAGAACCTTTGCTTTTAACCACAGCTTATGTGTTCTCGAAGAGATCATTATTATCAACTTTTTCCTTAACAGGGTGACCAGGGAATTCCAGGGGACAGAGGGCCACAAGGTGAACAGGGGAAACCAGGCCTTCCAGGCATGAAGGGAACCATAGGTCCTGTGGGGCCACCTGGAAGCAAGGGTTCCACGGGACCCCCGGGGCACCAAGGCCCTCCAGGCCATCCAGGCGTCCCAGGCACTCCGGTGAGTGGTGCCGAGAGCTCCAGTAGCTCCTGGCTAGTATTGACCACATATCCCTTTTACAGTGAAAGCAGTCATAATCCTTTTAAAAGAAATAAAATGAACCTAAACTGCTCTCCACAAGGGTAGCGATAGCTGCCATTTATTTCAAGTTATGTACCAGATCCTCTGCTAGGTACTTACTATACATTACTTCAGTAGATTCTCACAACTAGGAGCATTGGTGTCCTGTAGGCCCCACTTTACAAATACAAAAGCTGGGAGTTGACTTGTTCAGGGTCACAGTTATTTAGTGGGTTAGACCCACATCTGACGGACTCCAAAGCCAGGCTCTTAAATACCATCTATAATGTCTCCCTACACTATATAAATGACATATATCTGTTTTATATTAAAACTCTATTTGTTGAATATGTGAACAACAGCCCTGCCTTGAGTGGTACTTTGAGGTGGAAAACAGGCCAAGAAGGAGTGTCTGGTTAAGGAAGCCCATGTTATTATTAATATCCTCAGGAGGGGTGATGGATGGCCATTCACAGAGGAACTTAATCAGAAAATATCCTTGTTAGGGAGAAAGGAGGGTCCTGGAGTGGGGAGGGCGGGATGGGGAGTGAAGGACACACTGTCCTCAGATAATCAGCCAATACCAGATGGAGGCCAAATTGGGCATTCCCACAATATTGAGATTCTTTATTTTTACCCACTCTCCCGAGGCTCTACTTGAATAAAGCCTGTATAATGAGCTCGCAGTGCTGTCAGTAATTGGTATTAGATGCATTAACTCAAGTTAATATGTCCCATATACCATGAAAATAAAATGTTGAAAGAGAGCATTTTTGGAACTATTCTGTCCTACAGAAATCATCATTTTATGAGCCCATCACATTGTCTTTAATGCCACACATATACCTCTAGATAATAACCACTTAAAAAAAAAAAAGAAGAAGAAGAAGAAGAGTAATAAAATACTTTGAAATCCTAACGATCATGAAAAATAATAGCTCTCTTTTAAAAAATATCAAGGTACCATAGTAAAATATTATTATTATAAATGTTAGATTCTTTGCCAAATTCATGTAGCTTCATTTGTCGAGGGGTTAAAAATTCAACTGACATCATTTACCTACTTCCCTTTCTCATGTCCCATAGTGTTTTCTATTAAAAAAAGAAAATTGCTTAATACAAATATGCTTACAAAGTGTAAATTACAGAATAAACTATACTGTAAAAATGACTAAAACTTCGTAAGTTTTATCCCATGAATAAAGCAATTTTAAAGAATAATCCAGCATACTTGGAGTTCTCTTCCTTTAAAGAAGCATAGTATTAGTTAGATATTGACTTTACCAGTGCCCAGGGATTGGTTAGAAGTTAAACTGTTCCTGGGATATTAATGTCATGATAACACTGTTCAAGTTCTGTAACTTCAGAAAATGAAGTAATAGGAAATGTCTTTCCTAATCATATGAAGCCATGTCTCTCCATTTAATAAGAAATATGTTCGAATCACTGGTTGTGATTCCAGCCCACAGCTTTTAAAGCAATTATGCACTTCAAGTTCTTCTCAGCATTTGATCAAAATAAAGATATTTATTGCCTAATATAGTCAATTGCCAAAAGCATTTTGTTTGATAAATGTATCTCCACAGAAGTTTCAAGTATGCACACCAACCCAGGATTTCAATTCTTTATTCATTTGTTCTATGCTCTACTTTAACAGACCTTTTTCTCCCTTCTTTAGGCTGATGCAGTTTCATTTGAAGAAATAAAGAAGTATATTAATCAAGAGGTTCTAAGGATTTTTGAAGGTTAGATCTACTTAATAAACATTTCTGAACTTTTCACCAGTTACTACCTCCCATCCACTGTAGGGGATCCCTTCAGCACTCTCTCCAAAGCTGGCCATTCAACAACAATGTTAAGAGGCAACCTCTTTTATGAGGGGGATGAGGCAACTCTCTTAGACAGAAAATTCTTCCTGACACTGAGTTAACTTCGCTTCTCTCTAACTTCCTCTCATCATTCCTGGTCTTTTAAATAGCACAGGTAAAGTATCTTCCTCTATTCCCATGACAGCCCTTAACAATATTTTTCCATATCCATAGTACTCATCCTTACTTTTCTGTAGTGCAAGTGTATCTAGCCCCTCCACTGTCACCACCCTTGAAAAACACTTCATTTTTTTTTAAGATTTTATTTATTTATTTGACAGAGAAAGATAGCAAGAGCAGGAACCCAAGCAGGGGGAGTGGGAGAGGGAGAAGCAGGCTTCCCGCTGAGCAGGGAGCCCGATGCGGGGCTCGATCCCAGGACCCTGGGACCATGACCTGAGCCAAAGGCAGATGCTCAACGACTGAGCCACACAGGTGCCCTGAGAAACACTTCATTTTTAAATGACCCTCATTCACCCAGGAGTATTTTGACCAAGGCAGAGTACAGTGTGTTTTGATTTAGACCTGGGTCAGCAAACTTTGGCCCACCAGTCAAATTTGCCTGCCCCCTGTTTTTGTGTGGCCCACAAGCTGACAATGGTTTTTACTTTTGGGGGGGTGTGGCAAGGGGGAGCACGTAAGGAGTGCATTTTTAAATGCTTTTTTTTAAATCAGAAGAATATTTCATGACATGTGATAATGATCTGAAATTCAAATTTATTTCCACAAATAAAGTTTTATTGGAGCACAGTCAGACTCATTCTTTTAGGAATTTTCTCTGTTTTCATGCGAGGGCAGCAGAATTGACTTGTGGTCATGGGATTGTATAGCCTGAAAAGACTTAAATATTTATTATCTGACCCTTTGTAGAGAAAGTTTTCTAACCCTTGATAATAGACTTCAATAATGCTGCCTATGATGGCATCCTTTAAAAAAAAAAAAGGCTTCATTGATTTTGATTTTTCAATTAACTAACAACCCTGGATCTTGTTTACACAAATTTTTAAAGATTAGATGTTTTTCATTGTGTGCTGTGTCCATTTTTAAAATCTAAGTGTGTGATTTTATGTTTCTTCATATTAAATTTCAAAAGGTTTGTGTTCACACATTGTCCCAAACTGAAGATACCTTGTGGAATGTTGTCTTACTGTAGGGCAGGTGGACTGACCCTCATAACTTTGTGCCATCTCTGAATTTTATAACCATGTCATCATTCTAATTATAGGTAGAAATGTTGGAGGAAAGAGTCAAGAGTCAAGGATTAGGCCTTTCTTAATGCCACTGCATTCCTCCTGTTCACTTGTTAATTCTATTAATCTATTGTTTCAGTGACCTCTGAATCCATATAGTTTTCTAAAATCCACTCTACATTTTTTTAATCTGTTCCCAAGATATCACATGATTTTGTCAAATGACTTGCTAAAATCAAGATCACTCCCCTCAACTGTGAGCTTAATACAGTGGGGAATTTTTGTCTTTAAAAAATGAATCCGCATTGGCTCTCCTGGTTCCTGCTTCTTTTGCACAGCATCCTTTCTTTGCCAAGCTAAATATATATTACTGAATTTTGCAAGGAATAAGATTACAAAATGCCCCAAGTTCACGGGAAGTCTTCCTATTGCAAACATGGAATTAGCTACTCTCCTAGAAGCTCTGATTATTTTAAGCAGTAATTAGTATTAGAGACCAAAATCTCAGTGCTTGAGTATACATTATCTTATTTCACATGAGCACTAGAGATAGAACAGAGTAAACACAGGAACTTTGGCTGCTTCAATGACAAAATAGAAAAAAAAAAGTGTTTTTTTTTAAAGGTAATGAATTCATGCTGTTGATTTCAATTTACATTGATCTCTACTAAGTATCTTTACCATGCTCTGGCATGATAGGTCATTAATACAATTGTCCACTGTGTTTTTATTTCAAGCTACCAGTTTTCTCTTTATAATTTTAATGTTGCCCTTCAGTCTAGAAATCCTTTTTTACTATCTTTTTTTCTTTTAATCTTTGAATCAAGCATCATGGGAAAGAGCCTCCAAACTTTGCAATCCAAACATACCCTCTCAATAAGCACTCCTCAAGCATCACCTGCCTGAAAAAGAAAAAGGCATCTCGAGTGCTCCAGAGAAACACTGAAAAATATAGAGGCATAGACAGGTCCAGCTGATTTGCAGGACTCAATGCAGAGTGAAAATGGGGGTGCCCTTATTCAAAAATGATTAAGAATTATAAGACAGCCATAGTTAAATACTATACCAAGCATAGGGCCCTTTTGAGCAAGGGACTCTGTGTGACTGCACAGGTGGGTTGTCCTTAAAGCCTGCCTGGGCACAGGACTTTTAGGACCTCAGAAAGCATCCACATGTTTAGTAGACACAATCACGGAAGGGAAAATACCAGCAAATATGTTTTTGAATTGTGATCTAAAATTCTCCTTTAACTCTTAATGTCCATGGGCTCTAGTGTCAACCGTCTTTTATCTCAGGCAGCTTTAATGCAGAATTTCAATTCCTTAAATGACTTTAAATTTAGTCTGAGATGTGGGAAGTGTTCATTTTGCCCAGTGGACCCTGGATGAAGGCATGGCCTCTGGTGGCCTCCCTGTTGCGTTCAGCAGAGGAGACATGCCACTTGCATCCACAGAAAGCTTCCTGCTGCCCACTCACAGGCCATTGTGGGGTTATTCCTGTGAAGGACTGTGCCTTCTGAGGAGAGAGATCAGGGGAATTGGACCACTCTCCACCTGTCTTGGGGCAGGCTCTTGCGGCTCGCACTTTCTTCTAAGTCTGTGAACTCCCCCTCTGCTGTTCTATCCCAGCTTCCTCTCCCAGTCATTCCCTGCCTGCCAGGAAGCGAAGGGTGCAGAGGCTCCCCCAGGCCTCCTCTGGCTCCCCCCCACCCCGCATCTCCCCCAACCACCTTCCCCAGTCTCTCCAGCCTGGCGAGGTCCCTCAAAAGCCACATGTCTTGTCTCAAAACCATATTCTAAGGTGGCCCACAAGGAAATTTTTTGGGAGACTTGTAGACTCTGAGACTCTGAACATGATACCCCCTCTCCTTTCATCTTTGTCGGTACCAGTCCAGCAACACTTTCTCCCAAACAAAATTGTATCGAAACCCAAGATTTGGTTATTTAGCACTTGAGTTAATTTGTCCCAAGATTATTCCAATTCAGTCCATTTAACTTTCCAATTAGAAGTCACTTCTCCAAGGCTTCTGAATACCATTTACAAAAAGGAATAAGGAAAAACTCCATTTCCACAAATCCTAGAGCTCCAAGGTCACATTTCTCCCTTTCAGAAAGCTTTCTCTATACAAGCAAAGACTAATTTTCACAGGACAGTGGGCTCAGTGGCAACTAATGTTTGTCTCTACCCCATTCACCCCTGCACAGCTACAGCCTCGGGGGCAACTCTCTCTGCCCAGCAAGTCGTGCACTGTCTATGGGGGCTCAAGGGAGTGCTGGAGAGAGCCCGCTCTCCCACTTTACCATCCTTTCACTGGAGGTCCACACTGGAGCCTATAGTGAAGCCTAGATCAAAACCCCAAACTTGGGCTCTCTAGCTCCCTTCAGGGATTTCCAGGTGGCCCCTTCCCACAGATCTCACACTTTGGGCTCTGTCCCAGGCCACCAAGCCCTCCTTCAGCATCCCGATGCCCCCATCTCAAACCTAAGCATGGTGGAAGAAGGTGTTTTCCTATCAACCCCAAGTCTGGGTTTCTGCTGGGTCACAATGGGCAAATATGTGCCCAGTCCAAAATTAAATTAAATTCCCTATTTGATTAGCCAACAGATCAAATCCTTTTGCAAATAAGGTGACTGCACAGAGTGGGGCAAAATGCTGGGTGTCTCAGCTTAGCCTCTTTTGGCTTTATGAGGGCTTTGCAGCTACCCTACAAATTAGCATCTTGCAAGATCTGAGAAGCTTAATTCTTGCTATGACACCACCCTATTATACTTGGAGATTTCCATCAACACGCAGGAAGAATTTGCCAACCTGTGCAGAAATGTGGATACATATCCTGCTTTCTTGGTTCTTGAGACAAACTTGGAACCAACTCCAACTGTGGGAAGAGAGGAAAGTAAGTGCTCTGTGTCCCTGAGCAGTATTTCTGCCTCCAGAGCCAATGTCCAGGAAAGCCCCTTTATCTATGTTTTCTCCATTTTCCATACATATATTTCATATATATGTGAATATTTATCCTGTTCTCTTGTTTCAAGTGTAACACCTCTCTCGCATCTCAACAACTAAGTTACTAATTTACATATGTGTATGTATATGCATCATATATATACACCTCACCTGATAAGAAACATATCTTGAAGATGTACATATACCTTTTAAATACTTTGCACAGCATAGCCTCTATTTCTTTCAATTTGCCTCTTTCCATTTCTTTGTTTGGGTCTGTTGTTCAGCTTATAGGATTTCCTTTGTGCCAGTAATCCTTGGATGTCTGTTCATACAAAAGAGTAAGTTCTAAAAACCTAATCGAAAGTTATGAGTGAATGGTGGGACTCATGCACCATGAGCTTCACTGTAGGGTAGTCTAACTGGGCTTTTTAATTGAGAGGACTTCGATTTCAGTGCCTTTAAGTCCTTCCTCTTATTCTGGCCAGATTCCCCAGAGGAAACGCTTCCATTTCCTGCCTGGCTGCCAGCATTTGGAGAGCAAAGTAGGAGAATAGGACTGAAAACAAAAAGAATAAATGTGCACTCATTTATTCTTCTTGTTTTCAGTTAGGGAAGCCCAAGACTCAGTGGGATCTGAGGGCCCCCCAGGGCACACGTGATCTATTTACCTTTTTTTTTTTTTTTTTGCTAGGTTTGGGGAGGAACAACTACCCAGCTGTATAGAGAAAGAAATTTCTAAGACTACTTCTTAAACAGGCTTTCGGCTAATTCTTTTTATTTTTCTTCCCCTCCTTTACCACACTTCCAGAAGTAACACACATTGCCAATTCCTGAGACTTTTAAGGATTCTGTGGTTTAGAACAGGTTGTCAGTTTCTAGTATAAAGATTTGGTTTTCTTGAGTCTGCTAAGTCATCTGTCACTCAGCCTCTGGTTCTCAGCTTCCAAAATTTTGTCGTGTTGTCTTCTTTCATATTCTCCCCATTCTTATGCTTTTATGCCTTTAAAAAATATCTTACTATTGCTTTAAAGGGATTCGGATGCGTGTGTTTAATCCACCATCTTTACCCAAGGTAACATTTCAAAGCAGCATGCTTACAGTGGTGGCAAAGGATTAGGTCAGAAATACAATGTAGCAGTAACAGCCTTTGGGTTATGATGAAGCACAAAATGAATATGAATCCAGCAAATGATACTGTGGAACTCACAGTTAAAATGAAACTAGAGAGTAATTATTTGAATATATGAAAGGAAATTACTCTCCTGATATTTTCTGCCCCTTAGGAGAGAACTGTATCTAATTTTGGTTTCCACGTTTAAGAGATATTATGGAAAAGCCCTGGAATAGTGAAGCCAAAAAGTGATTTACAAAACAGATGACCAAACCTATGAGTAAAAGTTATTTAACCTGAAGACTAAGAGATAACAATAGTATCAAGTAGATGACTGATTTCCCAAGGGAAATACTCATTGACTGCTTTCTGTTTCCATCATAGAGTAACAAAAGAAAATAAGTTGAAGCTGTACCAAGAAAATGGGCAATTTAACATTTGAATGGCCGTTAGGAGAAAACGATGAATTTCCTTATTTGGAAATATTTACAAATTCTGTCTGTGAAATAGAAGGTAGACCTGGGCCCGATGACGTCTGAATGCCCCTTCATTCTCCATATAATATAGTTTATCAGCACATTAATATTAATGTCTGCATTACGTTGATGAGTCCATTCTCTAAGGAAGGCAAGCCATTGGTCTTATTTGTTAGAATGACTGTCCTGGGTTTGCATTGGTAGATAGAATATGTGTGCTTGGTTTATGTAAGCTCCTATCTGAACTCTTCAATTTCCTGCCTCCTTAGAAAGCATAGTCAAAATGGTTTAATTGACCAAAGATCCCTGAAAACAGAGAAAAGGCAATTAAGAATACAGGTCTTTACAATTTGTTTAGAGGCTCAAAAACATATTGTTTTAAATTATAGAGCATTAGAGTAAGGTTCAGAAGAAGTAATTATCCTTTTGCTAAATGAGTATTTCTGAGTATATCCTGAAGCTAGATAATTTATAGCTAAAAGTAATTATCTTTCTAAAAGAATTCTGTTTTACTAAAAATATTAAAAACACCTAAAGCAAACACTTATAAATTCAATTTGTGCATTAAAGAGGAAAAAATTAGTACTGTGAATATTTGTGTTTAGACACTGAAGGTATTCAAAGAGATATATCTCAAATTAATAAAAATTATACTGGGGCTCCTGCGTGGCTCAGCGTCCAAGTCTTGGTTTCGACTCAGGCTGTGATCTCATGGGTTGTGAGATGGAGCCCTGACTGGGGCTCTGCACACAGTGGGGAGTCTGCTTGGAGATTCTCTCTCTCCCTCTCCCTCTGCTCACCTCCCCCCTTGCACAGGCACTCTCGCACTTGCTCTCTTTCTCTCAAATAAATAAATTTTAAAAAAAAGAAAAATTGTACTGAAATACATATCTCTTTTAAGTGCAAAACAAATAATATGCAGAGTTTTGAATTGAATTTCATATTTGCTTGTAAAACACCCAGTTTACAATTTCATATAATAAAGAGATATCTACATCCAATATAATGATTTGCAAAACTATATATGCTAATTACAAACTTGTTTTATCTATTTAGTTATTGGAAACAAATGTATGAACATCAACCAAACTTATCCCAGGTGGGTAGTCAGGTAATTAGAAGTTTTGTCCAAAGACCCATAATTTAATGTCACTCAGGGATGATTCATCAGATCCTCATTGGTCTTCTCCCATCCCTGTCAATCCGTCTGCATCCAGAGATTCACATCCTGTGAATGTTGTGATGCTTCCATTCCGCTTGCTTTATAATTTGAGAAAAGGAGTGTACAGTGATTGCTCCTTTGATAATTATACCTAATAGTCCATGTTTGTTAGGACTTTTCCCCTAATAATTCTATTTGAAAATAAATTTGTTTTACTTTCTCAAGCAGCACAAGGTCCTACATTTTTTAAACAAAATTTTTTATCAAAAGCCTATTGAAAAATAGGTTTTACTAAGGGATAATTTGCTCTTTATAAGAAGTTTGTAAAACACACATATCTGCTTAAATGAAATGTGCCCTTACAGTTCAGCTGAATGAGCTAAACTGAGTAAAGAGGCTAGAGAAAATTGGAGTAACTCTTCACAAGGTCTTTATGATTTGGCCTTTGTTTTTTCTAATTGGCAGCTATAGTTTCCAGAATGTTGCTGTCATTTGGTCTTACCTACAAAGTAAACACTAATTTAAAATTCAGTAAGAAAATTTTCTGGATTTGTCTGCACCAAACCCATGCTGAATTCTTTACATTAAAGATTCATTTTTTTCTTACACATTGGATGTATCCTTGAAAAATTGGGTGTAAATTAGTTTTACAAATGAAATCATTTGAATTTGCTTTTTGAAGAAAATATGTGAAAAGAAAAAAAAAGGGACACCTGAGTGGCTCAGTCGGTTAAGGGTCTGCCTTCAGCTCAGATCATGATCCTCGGGTCCTGGGATCGAGTCTAGCATCGGCCTCCTTGCTCAGTGGGGAGCCTGCTTCTCCCTCTGCCTGCCGCTCCCCCTGCTTGTGTTCCCTCTCTCGCTGTCTCTCTCTTTCTCTCTCTCTCTGACAAATAAATAAATAAAATCTTTAAAAAAGGAAAAAAGTAAAGAAAAGGAGAAAAGAAAAAAGAAAAAGAATGCGGTGAGTATCTTTTGTCATGCTAAAGATATGCCCTGCTCCAGTTTCTGTTTTAAATCTAATTATGCATATATTCTATTTTTTAAATGTGAGATATATAAAATATAAACAAACCAAGCAAGTTTAAATAAAGAATCCAATGGTAGATTGTATTTATAATGGGCTTTGGATTAATTTGCATTAATGATTTCATTAAAATTAATTCCTAGTGTAGTAAAGTATTGAATATGGTTTTGAGGAAAAATTGAACTGGATAATGGCCTAGGTAGACTTTATAACTGAGAAGTCAAGAATAATAAGTACAATCTTGGAATGATTATTCAAAAAAGCAATTCCAAGAAGGAATGTCTTATATTATGGAACAAGTTTTTAGTCATAAAATAAAGTTTATCAGCAGATAATCTTTATAGTGTCAGGGGCTTATAAAACATGGGTAATAGCACAGGGTGATAATCTCTTTCAGGCTTTCTCTGGGATTCCTGAATAAGAGCACTTAATGCAGAAGGTATAAAATGCCCGATACACGGCCCTGCTTACAGAGAATGTTTAATTAATGTAATTAATGATATGTCTTATTTAGGAATTTATTTTAGTGTGAAAATTCTCAATTATATTTTCATATTTCCATTTTCTTTGAACTTCCTCAGTTTCCAGATCCTTTCAATTTCATGAGTTACTAATGCACTGATGTTCTGTAATATACTCACTTTTATCCAAAGGCATTACTGATTTATGAATAAGTCTCCTAAATAAAGTATTAATAGTTGCATGACACCAATACCACCTATAATGACACTTTCATGGGCTAATGACTGAGCTCACCTTATAGAAGCCCCTTTAATCAGTCCTCGCTTCCTTCCCTGGGTTCTTTCTTTAGGACCCAGATGAACAGTGTTAGGCTCCAGGTAGTTTGGGGAATGAACAAAAGGGCAAATGGCAATGATATGTTCCTTAAGAAGGCAGCATTACTTTTGGGGGAAGTATTCAATTCATAAAGGTCACATCACTCAACACCTGCAAAAGATTTTGCTGTTTTTATTGACATTTCTAAATGTTCTGGGTAATTTGTCAACTTCTCATAACTTGTGTGTTCTTCATTACAATGTCTTCTTCAGGTTCACAGAAATGTGTAGAAGCTTTTATTGTTTTTACTCTGTCTACAATTGAAATTCAGTGAGAGCATGCTCATTGGTACCAATGCTGAATTTTTTCTTTGGCCAAATTAGACATACTCCCTACTAAAACCGTGACTGAATAATGGGACTAACTGGGAATAAAACCAGAAAAAAAGAATAATATTGAGGATGTATAATAAGATTAAAAAAAAAAAAGCAAAATTTGGGGCACTTGGGTGGCTCAGTCAGTTAAATTGTTGCCTTTGGCTCAGGTCATGATCCCAGGGTCCTGGGATTGAGTCCCACATTGGCTCCCTGCTCCTTGCTTGGTGCGGAGCCTGCTTCTCCCTCTCCTTCTGCCGCTCCCCCTACTTGTGCTCTCTCTCTCTCTAATAAATAAAATAAATTTATTTATTTATTTATAAATAAATAAAGCAAAATTTAGTTGTTGACAAAGTACAATATTTTCCCAGTATAGGAATTAAACAGTGAAATCATAGTGAATATGGAACGAATGACCATTTTTTTAATAAAAAAATCTATTAATAATGCAGTTTTATTCAAGGATATGAAGTGTCACGTACTATATGAGTTATCTATTGTTGCATAAGAAAATACCTCAAAACTTTAGTAGCTTAAAACAGCAAACATTTATTATCTCACCTTTTCTGTAGGTCAGGTACTTGATGGGTTGCTTAATTTTTGTTTCTGGCTCAGAGTGTACAACGAAGTTCCAGTTAGGATGTCAGCCAGGGCTGCAGTCATCCGAAGGCTGGACTGGGGCCAGAAGATCCACTTCCAAGCTCACACACGTGGATGTTGACAGTGGCCTCAGTTCATCCCCATGTGGGCCTCTCTATGGGACTTCTTAAATGTCCTTACTACACAGCAGCTGGCTTTCCCCAGAGTGAGCAATCCAAGAGAGAGAGCAGCCAGGAAGCCACGGTGCCTTTTCTGACTTAGTTTCCCTATTTGCACAATGTCAATTCTGCATTTCCTCTATTCATTTGAAATGAAAAGTAACTCCAGCCCACACTCAAGGATAGGGGAATTAGTCTTCACCTAACAATTCCATTTGGAAGAGAATGTCAAGGACTTTGTAAACATATTTTAAATGACCACACACATTTACAACATTGCTGGAAAGTGGCTTAAATTTATTATTAAATTTATTATTAAATTTATTCCATCTTTTAATAGAAACCCAAAATTCTCTCCATAAGTCATTACCAGGGTTTAATTAGATTTCAGGCTAGTGTTCTCTCCAGTAGACTTGCCGCATCTCTGAAGCACTGAAAATTCTCAGACCCTCTGATTAGCACAGGTGGTCTGCATTTATATTCAGACAACTTTATACAATCCATTTTGTTTGACCAATCAATAAGACAACTCTCTCAGCAGTCAGGCCAGCTAGTAAATTAAATGCGCTTAAATTGAAAACCAAGTAGGGTTTTTTGTTGAATTTCATGTAAAAAATTTTGAAAAATGTTGATGAAAAACTGTTTCTGTTACATGATATACTCTTTTTTCTTCCATAAATGAAGAGAGGATGGCCGTGTTCCTATCGCAGCTCAAGGTGCCAGCAGCAATGTTGGCTGCTCAAGCTCACGGGAGGCCTGGTCCACCAGGAAAGGATGGATTACCTGGGCCACCAGGAGACCCTGGACCCCAAGGTAAGTCTTCAAGTATAATATTTGTTTAGAACATGCTGATCACAGTTAAAGCAAATATATATGTATATACATATATATGTGTATATATGTACACACACATATATATAATGATTAATATAGAATATCTTGTTCATATTTGACATTCTAGAAGTTGATTTTTAACTGTTATGACTTCAAGCTTAAAACTGGCTAATAATTACCTGCTACTCTAAATGTATTTTAATAATATTTGTTATAAGAATAACTGCAACAATAATGGCTTATATGTCATTATTTTGTGGGAATCAGGGTTGTTTATGCCTCCCTACTGATGTAATTTGACAACAACAAGAATCATCTTAGTATCTTGAAGAAGCTGAGGAGTATTAAGAGATGCCACTACAGTAGTGATTTAGGTCCGAGTAAAATTTTGAGAAATTTTAGAATCCTTCCCATATGGTTTCAAAAATGTTTAAAGCAAAACTTAAATTGGCAAAAAATTATTTTTCCACTGATGACAACTTGACAGAAGACATGATTTTGAGCATAGCTTGACTAAATTAAGCCAGCAAGGTCATTTTCTAGAAATCTGGTTAGCAATCAGCAGAGAAATCAAATAGACCCTGGTTTAGAGGACTCACAACTCTGACAAGGAAATATTAAATCCAGTAAGTACATAGCATGAAAGATAAAACCAGAGCAACTCCTTTTCGTGTGTTACCATTGAGGAGCTCAAGGGTCCTCCTTGAAATATCAGAAGTTTGTATAAAGGAGAAAACAGAGAGTGAACATTAAAATTGCAAGAGAATACAGTCCAAAATACTATCTATGAAGAGAATTATTTTTCTTTCACTAGTTCACTGTCCTTCCTATGAGCCTGGTTTTCCATAGGAAGTGCCCAAGTGACTGACAGGCCCTTCCTTCTCTGAGAGAAAAACTATCTCCAGTCACAGGGTCTGTTAGAGTCTTACCCTTCAGTCACAGCTGACAAGGCTTTCGGTTTAGTTAGCACGATGTAGAACAACAGAAACATCATTCTAGTTCACCTAAACTAAACAGTATATTCTACCTTTCCCTGAGATCATAGAGAAGTTTGGCTGATAGTTGGAAGAAAATGTGTAGAAACGGGTGTAGCCTTCTGGGTGTACATGGTTGTGTAGAAGGTAGTTAATTATTATCTTCCATTAGTTGAGTCTGTTCTGAAATCAGAGTCTATGAATCTGGAAGAAAGAGCTTGAAGACTCATCTAAAGATGGATGATGCCTCAAACTATGTGAAGGATAAGAACTGTTAACACCAATAGCAGAAAAAAATATCTACTGATGCTTCAAATAGCTGTTCAGAGAGGACAAGTACAGTGGGGAAATCAGGATTATCAAGGAAAATAGTTCTGGAACTGGAGACATCTGTCCATACAAACTCCAGGCTTCAGACTCCCTCCCCATGTAGGGAAGGCCCATCTGGAAGGCTCTCAGTCAGAGACAATGCCAAGACAGCCATGTTAGTGAAGCTTTTGGAAAAAGACTATTCACCACTCAATTTATCTTCCATTTTGTGAAAGATTTCTGTGGGATTTATCTATTTGCTTAAGAAATCTTCCAGACTACTTCTACTCCTGATAAGACTTTTTGACCCAATTCTTGAATTGGAAAGACTTCCTTATATGATTTCCAACTTTTTAAAAACCAGTGTTTGGTAAAATTGACAAAGCTTGTGCTCGCTCTGACAGCATGACATATGTTAAAATTGACAAAACTTTAGTCCCGCCATGGAGTTTCTAACAGACGTATCTTCGACTCCAGCTCAGTTAGCTGTCTCTTCAACTTTCATATGATAGCTCCTTTCTAGTATTTGTTAAATTTGCCAGAAAGGCCGTGGAAAAATAAAAACCTACATAAAATGGGGTCCATTTTTAAGGAATATTTGCCTGTATATGCTATGCTGATAAAGCCACCAAGCAATCTTGTTGTACAAAAGAAAACAAGAGGCTGCTGTTTGATTTTTGGTGCCTCTCCAAGAGTTCACAAGTAATTGAAGGCTTTGTCTGTGGTAGAGAAATAGACAGAAAGTGTTCAGAAGATAAAGTTATGCATATAGGCTCCAAGTTTTGCTCTGCCTGACTTAAAAGTTTTCTCCAAAAGGAAAGAAACAAAATGCATATAAAACTGTTACCCTAGTGTCCATTGCAGACGTCAGATGCTGTTGGCTGAATTAGTCCTCTTCGTGACACAGCATGATTGAGTTTGAGAAAAGATTGAGGTGAGAAAAGCAGCACAGAAAGGGAAAGAAAGTGTGGGCACCGAGCCTGGCGCAGCATGTTCTGCCCACTCATTGATTCTGTTTGATGGTGGCTCTTCTGCAATTTCTAAGAGACATTTTTTCCAGTGTTTATTAGGAAAGAAATCCACTTTCATTTAAAAAGTGGCTTGTGGGCGCCTGGGTGGCTCAGTTGGTTAAGCGACTGCCTTCGGCTCAGGTCATGATCCTGGAGTCCCGGGATCGAGACCCGCATCGAGCTCCCTGCTCGGCAGGGAGCCTGCTTCTCCTTCTGACTCTCCCCCCTCTCATGTGCTCTCTCTCTCATTCTCTCTGTCTCAAATAAATAAATAAAATCTTTAAAAATAAATAAATAAATAAATAAATAAATAAATAAATAAATAAAAATAAAAAAATAAAAAGTGGTTTGTATTGAAATGTGTACTATAGAAGGAGTCCTTTATTATCTTATTACCTTAAGAGCAGGACAGAAATTTAAAGGGGTCTCATAAGTTTCCTGTGCAATCCTGAGAAGCAGGAGACCTGCGGAGAGCGATGAGAACTTTGATGCAAGACTAATATCAGCACTCAATCCTAGTTGAGAAAGGGAGGTACTGCTCCTACCAAGATTCTGACAATGAAAACTTGGATCCTCTTTCAGTGGCCTGGTCTTCTTTTGATGAAAATAGAAACCACTGTGATTCTGAGTTGAGACACTTCATTTGCATTTTCCCTGAAGTCCCAAAGGGGGTGATCGTTGTCTTTTTTAAATTCAAAAGCATTTCTAGACAACTTTCTATTTTAACCATCCTGTGGGTTTCTGGTTATTGCCTTCCTTCTGCAGTGAGAGAACTTTCCTTGGTGTTCATTCCCACCTCGGATCTGCAGCGTAGGTTCCGATGGCTTGTGCAGCGGGGGTGAGCAGGAAGGTGCCACACCAGGATCAAAGAAGCCCAGTGACATGATGCAGCTGGGTTTCCATATATACATGAGCGAGGCAGATCTTCCCATCAGCCCTGATCCTCTTGGGCAAGTTTTATGAGAAAGAACTTTATTTAAACTGTTTTCAAACACAACTGATTCTCCACCTCTGAAAATTCTGAAGAGCAGATGCTACGCTTGAAAGCCCTGTTTCAGAAAGAACCCCGCCCACAGAGTGGATGTGGAATTAGTAGCGGAAAACAGATCCGGTCATTCCATGTGTCCTCCATCCATTTTGAAAGGACATTATTGGGAATGGTGGTTCCTACTTTTGATTTTTAAAGTTTCGCTGTTACTGGTTTATAACGAAGAAAGCCTTCTGTTCTTTGTAAGCCAGTGCCCCATAGGGTAGTTCATGTGACTGATACGGATCTGACCTGGCACACTGGTTAGTGGTAAGGGCCTTAGGAAACGGGAGGCATGTGTGTCCACCATGACTGAGGCGCATGGCAGCCCGTCAGTGGGCTGGGCCACAGGAGGCTGAACGACTTGTGATGTGTTCCGCACATCAGGACAGGAAGAACTGTCCCTCCCCAAATGCTGGAAACCCTCCTTTCATGGCCATTTGTATGCAGATAGATGCACTGAATTGCAGTTTAAAAGTAAATCCCTGGGGTCAAAACAAATCTGTCTGCAGAAAGTACATCCAGCCTGCCATCTAAAACACTCCAACAAGCACCAAGTTTCTTTAATGACTAGGACATTACTAGTCAGATGCTGTAGATTAGGACATCACTGTGGTTTTCCTTCCCCACCTAAGCTACAGGATATCAAACTGTCACCCTGTATCCTTATAGACCATAGAAATACGAGTCCATTGATGGGTAGACCTGCCTTTTATTCTTTTCCAAATTTCAAGACAGGCCTACCCGGAAGGGGTGAAAAGCTTAATTCTAGAAAATGGGAAAGCTTTTACTGATTTTATTAGCATTCTTATCTGAAGTTTTGTTGTGAAGCAATTATAAAATAAGACCCTATGGCTTTATGGCAGCCTTCCTAAGGAATTAGCTTGAGGCCTTATTAGGAAAATTGAGAGTAAAAGCTCTCATGTGCTTGTATAATTCAACAGCAATAGTAGATAGTTATTAACCTAATGAACTGAGAGCTTTGTACAAATAAATCATTACATTTGACAGGAAAAATGTAAATGTTACCCTATTCTGCAAATATGCGAATTACTGTTTCTTGTTTTGTGATACCATATGCACTGAAATCCACGTGGAATAATAAATTTTTGCCTTATATTAAAATCTGAGAACTGAATTTGAGTATGTAAGTTTTAGCAGATACCGACTCCATTTGGAATTGTGTTACAGTCTTGTTAATCCACTTGGTAATCAAAAGTTCATACACGGTTTGCTTTTTTCTTTCTTCCTCATTTTTTAGCCTATGATCTCAAGCACTTACTGAGATAGCTTGAGGGTCAACGTTATAATTTTTCACAGTCGTTGGACCTGGTTGAACTATCAAATACACCTCATGTAACACATGTTATTTTACTGCAGAAATGTTTAAATAATGGAATTGGAAGGGTGCTTTCAAATGACCCTAAATATAAGCATTTTTTCCTTGTTGTTCACACAAGTTAAATGAAAGTCACTTATGTAAAAGAAATTCTGGTAATATTTTGAATTTGAATATGTATCAACTTCTGATATCATGCCACATGTTCAGACCACTATTGTCTCTAAAATCTAGGATTATATTGAATATCCATAACAGTCTTCAAGTATAAATGTGTGAAAATTTCTCCCGGGATATACTTCCAATATGCACCTCAAAATATATTTCCTGAATGTATATGCTTTTTTCCCACTATTTTCATATTTATGATCAGGTCACGCCTCTAAAGTAAAAAAAAATAATGGTGTGGTGATCCTATTGCTGATATTATTTTAATTATAAGGTATGTACTATATGGTCAAGTAAAAATGAAGACTGGCAACCCCAAAACTGATGTCTAATTCTCAACAATAATGGGAAATCATTTTTCTTACATTCTGCTCATAGAAAACATTAAAATTTCTTCTCTTATCATGTTCTGCAGTAATAACACACCTTTACAGAAAGGCACAACTAAGTCAGGACCTACTTCTCCTACCGAGGTGCTCTCCTGATTATCTCTGTTGGGTGTTTGCATGTTTCTGCATGACTGCTTTGTTCATTTTGGACGAGGTGTAGTCTTTAAGCTGCTGTTTAAACATGAAAAGTTGGAAATTAAACTCTATTTACCATCATCATGAAACTCTTAGAGCCACAAAGCCTTTTTATCAAACAGAATCTTACATGGATGCCAATATATAAAACACAGATCAAAAGTGTTATATGCTTTATATTTTTTTACTTGCAATTTTATCTCTTTTAAGTATCATTGACACACAATGTTACATTAGTTTCAGGTGTACAACATAGCGATTAACAAGTCTATGCATTATGCTGTCCTCACCAGGAGTGTAGCTCCCATCTGTCACCACACAACACTATTACAATATCACTAACTATATTCACTACGCTGCACCTTTTATTCCCATGACTTATTCATTCCATAGCAGGAAGCCTGTATCTCTCACTCCCCTTCACCCATTTTCCCCATTCCACCATCCCCTCTAGCAACCATCAGTTGGCTCTCTGTATTTGTAGGTCTGATTCTGCTTTTGTTTGTTTATTTATTCACTTGTTTTGTTTTTTAGATTCTACATATAAGTGAAGTCATATGGTATTTGTCTTTTTGCTTTTTAAAAGCAGAGATAAGGGCTCCCAGAGGCAGAAACTACTCTGCACTAGTCTAACTCATGTGACAACAAGCATATTCAAGAATAAGAATGATTTTATCTTAAAATGTATACAGATCTTAGACCTAATTCATTTTGGCTAAAGGATCTTAAATTGATGAAGTGAGCTTAGATGAATCCCTCAACCTGCTTGCTTTCTAGCATTGTTACAGCACCTCGTCCTTTGGAGTTACGAACTGCCATGTTAAAACCATGGCCTTGCTGGTTTAGCTTTCCTCGGAAGAGATGTAATGCTGATGTAGTCAGTGATTTGAACAAAGACCTGATTTGTCCTCTCCTGACTTCTGAGATGGATGGCTTTCCATATACTCACACTCTTGCTGTCATTTATTAAAATCATGAATTTTTGTTCCTTTCATTCCCTTTAATTCTTGGACTAAGGTCCAGATTCTTGTCATAACATCTTGTCCTCATACTAAGCAGAACTCTGGCAGTATACTTCTTATATTTAGCCTGTATCTAGCGTCCAGTCAGAATTGAATTGAAGAGGGTTCACGCACCTTGTCATAGCTATTTGAAAGATGATATGAATGGTTGATTTGAGTTACTTAGGTATCATTTTTCAGGGTCAAAAAATCTCACTATCAATAGTTTGACTAGTTGGAACTTTTATGGTAGCTGCATATTTCTAAGATCCTCATTGCATATTGCACCTAATCTGATATGTAAGCCTAATGTGATTATAATGCAAAACAGATAGCTAATATGCTGCTTATGTTAAGTGAAGGAGTAACATAAAATACATAGTATGGATTAAGAACATGATTCTTGCCCATGCTCTGTTGCCACAGAACACTCTTACTTCTTGTGTCTCTCTTTTTATGTATCTCTCATTTAGGCTACCGAGGACAGAAGGGAGAAAGAGGGGAGCCTGGAATTGGGCTTCCAGGGAGTCCGGGTCTTCCTGGGACTTCAGGTAATAGTGATATTATCTTCACAACACAAGCAAGCCTCTAAAACCAGGAACTGCACCTTCTCGCCTGTGGCCCTTATGTGTTGCTACAGGTGAAGTTGAATGACCCATGTTGGTTGGAGTGAGGGAGGAAGAGCCATATGTGATCTGCATTCTGATGGGGATCTTTTATTTCATTAGCTCCGGGTTTGCCAGGCTCACCAGGTGCCCCAGGGCCCCAGGGCCCCCCAGGACCTAGTGGAAGATGTAATCCAGAAGATTGCCTCTATCATGCCCGTCAGCAGACAGGTGGGAAATAAACACACCTGGGGAAGACTTGACATTGAGCTATCTTAATACTCTCAAACCCTCATGATATATGGGTGGCTTTTTTTGGTTTTTGTTTTTGGTAAGCCAGACATTAAAAGCAACAGTTGGAATCCTATAATTGGGATAGCAGCATTTTCAGCTTTTCCCGAATTCATTCCATATGTTTTGCTTCACCATTACTATGATTTTTATTCAGGATCTTCTATGAACTAAGCAAGCAGATCTTGTCATTAGTTCTTCTTCAAGATGAAATTACATCTTATGATTTAGTAGGCTGATGGTGATGTACATTTTCTAGACTTATCAACTTGTATTTGGCCTTTGATTTCTGAATTTTAAAGTTTCAGACTTCAAGTTTTCTTGGAGTTTAAATTTACCATCATTGCTAAAAATTTCAACTTTTTTGACATAGTGCATTGCTCCTGCTCAATGTTTTTTGAAGACTTTTATAGCCGAAGATTTCTTATACCATCCTATGTCCATCCTGCTTATGCAGAGAAATAGATAGGCAATAAGAGCTTCACTTCATAACTCATTTTGGAAAAAAACCCAGGAGGCTATTTTATCAGGGAGCCCAAAACCCACCATAGCCAACGACTGAAATGATTTTGTTAATTCTGTATAATGAGCTCAGTTCAAAGCAATCACCACTGGCATGAATATGTGCTGCATGAAGAGGGGAACAAAGTCCAATTGTACAAGAGTCCCACAAGAAAAGCCCAACACTGCAGTGTCTTTGCTGAGTTTCTCATTTGGGAAACAGAAGGCAGTTTTCCCTAACAGGTGTTTGATGGTGGAGGCATCAAGCTGTCTTTGGTACCTTTGAAGCTTACATGGCCTAGCAAGGTCTTGGGGTCCTGGTATCCATTATCCTTCTGGCTGGATCACTCTCCGATTTTAAGACAAGAACTGGCCATCAGAACAAAGGATGGGATGTGTAGCAACTGGGAAAGAGACCCCTTGATCTAGAAGATGAAGGTGTGGTGCCTGCAGATGCGTATTGAGGAGGTGAAGCCCAAAAGCTCTTACGGAGAAACAGTATTCCCGAGAAACAGGGCAGCCAAGGAAAGCCACGGGACCGGATATGCAAGTAGCGCTCAGACCAAAGAGTTAGCACTAACTTCGGGGGAAAAAACAGGCACTGTGAAGACTGCGTCCTCTGAAAGGGAACGAAAGTACAGTGATCACCAACCCAATTGCTTACTACGGTATTTTTATTGCCTAGCTGTACGTTATTTTGAGAGGGTGAAAACAACTGACTTTCTAGAACATTGGGCACGAGGATGTTGCTGAAATCTAAGCAGTGGGTCCCACAGATGCGGTGAGTGTGCGGCCCAGAGCCATCCTGCCGGAAATGAGGAGGCCCCACCTCTTCAAAGAGCAGCAGAGATTCCAATTTGGCTAGACCAGGCTACAATGGTTGCTTTTATTTGTTCATTGGAAAACGGATTTGGAAAGACAAGCCCACTGAAATTGGAACAAGCTGTGAACAGAGTTGTGTAGGGAGGCTTTTGTTCAAATGCACCCATGATTTGAACTGGTTTTCATTAGAGATGAACGAACTGCTGGTCAGGTATTGTCAACGTGGCTGTGTGCACACACAACCGTTTAGTTATTTCATATTGAATAATGTTGTATATTTCAATTCCAAGTTTGTTTCTTTTATTCTCTAAAGTTAATTGTATTTATTTCCAATGTTTTAAACTTTAAATTGATTTTCTTCTTCAGTTTTCCTTCCTGTGCAATACCTACCATGGTGCTGTGTTTTAGATTACACGATTGGAATATGCATATGCATTTTCTTAGTAAAATGATAAATTATCCCTCCCAGAAATGTACAGAGATCCAAAATCTGGTGCTATGTGTATATCTTGAGCTTTTAATTTGTTGAACTTTAATTTTTTGAATTTTCTGAAAGCTTACAACTCATCTGCCACTCCTTAATTTACTTGAACTTATCACGACGCTATACATTTTATATGTTTTCAAAGATTATTTTTTCATATTAATTAGTAGGTTGTTTATCCTTTTGCCTCTTTGCTAATCCGGAAGTACTTATTTTAGCATGTTCATGTTCTCATGAACATTTTTGCTGCTGGTGATCAGTGTATTTTTCCTTGTTTTCTTTGAGTCTTATATATCCATAAAAAGACTCCATTTATTTTCTCGTTTTATAACTTATGTTCATTTTAATTCCACAGAATATGTCATGCATCCTTTCTTACAAATTGTATATTTAGGAACCTTTCTTTGTCTAAATTCCATTAATTGCTGAGCTGGTTTATTCCTGTTCCAAGAATTTGGATTTATTCAGGTGATTTAAGGGGCATGGGGAATGTCACGTTCTATGATGCATATGACAAAATAGAGCTCATTGATTCAAGCTCATCTGTTATAACTGACATATATGACTTAATCTACCTTTGGCATAAGTAGAAAAATGGGACTGTGTCCACATGGAATGAGCTCTTCTCACCCTGCTTAACATTTACCTTCCAACATTTGCTCTTGTCTCACATGATCTGCAGCCAACAGCAATGAGAAAGCCTGGGCCCAGCTAACACAACACCAAATAAAGTGGACATTTGGCAGTTGCCTAATTCCCTTACTATCAAGGAAGTGGATAATTAAGGCCCCGAAGTAGGGTGGGAAATTTTCCCCTCCAGAATTTGGTGGTGGCAAACTCTGTGGTATCATTTTATTCCATTCCGAAGCATTTGTTTACTTTCAGATAGATGTCAGTAGCGTCCACAGCAGGGAAGAAGAATTATCAAATTTCCTGAATTCTCTCTTATTTGGACTCCAGAATAATTACAGGCCATGATGACAATTAGTAATTAAAATGGGGTTTGCCCTATATAAGTATGTTTGGATTCCATTCTAACAATTTGTACCAAGATCAGTTAACACTTTCAGATAGAAATCTTTCTATGCAAAGAATAAGATATGACTTCAATTAATATTCATAGCCTTTAGAATCTAAAGAAGAAGGAAGAATAATTCATGAGTTTGTTCATTGTTCTTTCCTGTTGAACGACATTAACCACTTCTTCCTGACTGTAAGAGAAACACTACCAGTCTTAAACTTTGAAATTTTTCACTATGTGATCACAGTAATTTAATTAATAACTTTAAAGTAACCCCATACACTATTTCTATATTTCATGACATTAGTGAAACTAAAAATTTTGTCACTTACAGAGCTTAAGTAATTACCTTAAGATTTGTTGTAAAAATGTCATTTGGTGTTTGGATTATAAAATATTTTTTATGAATATGTTTTAGGAGTTAAGTAAGACTTAGTCTTTCTCATCTGAGAACCTGTGATATACCTCCTTTTGTCCACAAGATGGTGTATAAAGCAATTTGAATCAGAAGAACTGAACAGACTTGCAGAAATACAAGGCTAGAAACAGTTTAGTGGACAACTAAATCAGACCCTTGCCTTTGCACTTATTTTATTTTTTTTACTTTTGTAAATAATTTCTTATTAATTTTTGTTTTGTTAATTTGTTTTAATTTATGTTCTTCCTCATTTTAAGTATCTTTACGAAGAAGGCACAATAACCTGTGATTCCTTGGGTGTTTCCATTTTATTTCTTAAGTGGATTTACATACCTGCTTAACTTGCAACTTTGCTATTGGTAACTTTAGGTTGTATACTACCCTCATATTTTGGTGATTAACATGAAAACACTTAAGTATTCATCCTACTTTTTAGACAGGACACTCTTTTGATGGACAAGTAAAAAGCATTTAGCTTATCTCAAGAAGTGGACCATTTATAAAATTACACAATGTCTAAATCTCCATAATGTTCAAAGTACTTAAAATTTTTAAATTTAAAAATTAGATTTGTATGATGTTTCTATTTTCTAGAAATATATCACTATTTACAAAAAAAAAAAGATAAGGAACACTGTTTTTCAAATTACTATTTTAATTTTGCTCACAGAGGTAGTAATACCCTGAGATTGAGAATTTCTAGGTTAAATTATATTCTCCAGTCTTTTCAATGAATTCTCAGAATCATTTTGCAGATTGGTTCATTGCTTTTGTTCTTTTTTTTTTTTCCACATTTGCCTGTGTTCCCTTTCTTAAGACACATCAGTGTTTATTGTTCTTTCTTCCCAATGTTCTTTCTTAGAACTTTAGTGTTGAGGGACACACACCCTCTCCCCATCCCCCCCCCTTTTTTTTTTTTACCCTTTCCTCTCACAGACTACACAGGCTTCTAGGAGGAGAAAATGAAGAAAAGAACTGAATTTCTACCTTTTATGCCTCAGTACTTCTAAGTGACTCAGCCCATTGAATTCATTTACTAGTTGCCTGGCAGTGGTAGCATGATTTCTGTTAATTTTCTTTAATTACTAGGAGACTCAGGAAACAAGACAAATGGATGTTTTCAGTTTTACTGTGTTGGGTAGCTGGAGTCATAATCCAGACATTTTCCTCAACAAAATCATGCCAGACTAACTGGTCAGTTTAAACTGAATGAAGAACCTGAGCACAGAGAAAGCTCACTCAGACAAGCAGACCCAGAAGAGCAAAAACTTACCTCAAAGATAAGACAGGCTTATAAAACCAAAGCCAAGTCTAAGAAAATCTAAATGGAAAACATTTCATGTTCACATAATATAGTAAAGAGTGATACATGGTACAACTCAAGGAGTCAGCCACTTACTTCATGAATTTGTCAAAAATGAATACTAATAAAGTAGGAGATTTCATTAAACTTATGGGGTAGTTCAATAAGAATTAAGTTCATCAGAAGGGTGTGTGTCATTTGACCATAATAAGCTTATGGGTGTAAAGATGCTAATTAATTTACAATTTTTCATTTTACTGTATTATTTAAAGTATATTTTAGGGATAAATATTTTTCAGTGTATTGATGTATTTAAATTCAGATTGTTTTATGGCATATTTTATAACTATTTATTTTTAAAGTAACATTTAGGGTATATTTTTTCCCCATTTTGTTTGTTCTCTACCTTACCTCATCCAACTATTTAAGATTTCGTTTGACATAATCAAGTTAAGTGGAATGGCACTAGTTTTATTCCAAATCTCACTTGGATATAATGCTTTGAGGCCTTGATTCCTATATGTCCATGATATATAATAAGCTTTTCGCTTATCTTAGCAATAAAGGATTTGACCCTAAATCAGGGAATTCTAAGGTGCAGTTATTAACACCATTTCTACTCTCTACCATTTCACCATTTCTCATGACTGAAGCTCCACACTTAGCTCCATTCTTGTAGGTCTCAGCCACAAAGATGCCCCCAAAGCACTCGCATACCAAACGCGAGCCACACAGATGTCCAGGAAACCTGTAACTTGGTCTATTGCAGGTTTCATGTTTATACCATGCTGGAGATTATGCCTTTGCTTGTCACAGGAATCAGTGCTTAGCTCATAATAGTTAAGTTTATTACCCATCTCCCTGGCAGCTCATAAAAAGCCTCGTCTGATGATTGTGGATAAGAATTACAAGCAGAAACAAAAGTCAGAGAACAATCCATCCTTTGCAACTTTTGTCACACAAAAGTGATCTCCTCACTAAAATCATTTAAGACTCGTTGGTATAGAGGGGCCTGAGCAAGATAAGAAATATCACAGTTAACTTTTCTCATAAATGTAAGCTCTTACATCATTAATGATAAGGCAATAGGCAATAAGAAGTTAAATACATAGCATGTTTCCTTAACAGAAATTAATCACATCAAAACATGCCCGTGGATTTACATGTCTGTTTAGACTGGGAAATGATTTACATAGGTCTTAACTATTCTCATCTTCAGGTCTCCTTGTGATATAGTATATTAACCAGGTGTTCCCTAAGGAATATTCTCAAGTCTTTTCACACACAGATCTTCAACGTGGAGGCCAAAGACAAATGCAAATTAATCTTAAAAAGAAAGATAGTTTCTTGGAGCCAGTTTCCCTCATTTGTTCTCTCTCTAGTTAGTCTTAGAAAACTTGTTGGAGTCAAGAGTAAGATATGGAAGCATGTTAAGGAGAAAGTTAATATGGATTGCCATTTACGAAGACTAAAAATAATATCAGCGTCCTCTTTCTGATAACTGGATATGACAAATAGATTACACTTCCCCTAGTTAATCATTTAAAGAGCATCTGAGCATGTGTATTTATAGTCCTACATTGTAATGGTTAACAGATTGTGATTTAATATTTACTGAACCATATGCACTTAATACCACCATCCCAGATCACAAGCTCACTGAAAAGGGTTAAGTACACAAATGAAAAAGATTTGCTTTACTCAGTGGAAAAAAAAGGACCTATATTTATTGATCCTATATTTATTGACCTATATTTATTGAGCACAAATATTCTTTATTAAAGATATTTAAAACTATTTATGTCCATTGCAAAATTTGTAAATGGCAGAATCACTAGCTTGCTAGTATTTTTTTCTCGTTAGTACTTTTTCACTCCTTTTGCCAGAGCTAACAGAAAAAAGCAACTTTCTTGATATTTGGTATGATTTTATGTATTTTTAGTGATCTTCTCCCTAAAATGGCTTATTTGTAAACTCATAGATATTATATGCCAGAAACACTGTTGTAGCCAAAAAAAATCAAATAATAGAGATGATCTTCTAAAGCAGGGAGTCTAGCTTATTTCAGGTGGCAAATAAATCAGATTTTACTAATGATGTTTAAGAATAGCAATATTCATTTAGACAGTTTGACATAGAAAGTGTCTATAATCAAATCAATCACGTAACTTGATATGACTACTAGTTCATACTCTTCTGCTAGACAGAAGTCAATTATCCCAAACCATGCCAGTGAATTTGTGTGCTCAGTCAACCTTGGAAGTGATTTCCATAGTTCTTAACCAACCTGTCAGATACTTGGGATGAAAATCATATCATAATGCCATAGAAGCACTGACTAGTGATCATTTGCCCTTGAGTAATATGCCAGTTTCTAACCAACCTTAATTATTCACACACTCTTCTCTCAGTGAGTGCTCTAGGTAGCACTTCACCCAACTTTTAAAAATATCTCAAAGAGGTTTTGAACTTTCTGTTCTGCTAGAGAGAGAGTTGGCTTAATTAAATATTTATCAACTCTTTCACTGGAGAGGATTTGTTGGATGCTTTTCTTTGCAATTTCTCAGCCAAGTATTTACGGCTTCTGTAAACTACTTCACTTAACCGGATTTACAGTGGATTGTCCCCACCATTTGGAATGTACTGGTTTTGCATAATCTATAAGTGGTTGTTTCCAATATTGCGTATGGTATCCGTGGGGCTTGTTGTACAGCCTTTTGTATATCAGGTTTGTAAAACAGCTGGATGAACTGTTCTTTGAAATTTTATTTTTTAAAAATTTTCTTCTGAATACAATATTATAGAACTGGGAAATGTATTTATTTGGTTAATTTTTCTTGTGTTGTATTTGATTATGTCACTCCCGTTAAAATAAAACCATCTTTGTGGAAAGACAAGGCCATTTCTTTGCATTTATTTGGTTAAGTGTTGCAGTACCTAAAAAGGTTTGCCATTTATATAAAGATCATTTTAAGTAGTTAGAACGGATGTCTCTATTTCCAAAAATTATCTATTCCACATGAAGGAAAACATCCTTTTCAGTGTGTGTAAATGGCATTCACTTATGCAGCCACGTTGGAATCATTCTCCTGAAGCACAATCCATGCTCAAAGCACAGAACTAGATGCTCTGAGAAGTTTTCAAGAAATCCAAATGCAGGGAGAGGGGAGGAGTCCCTGGATGGTTCCTTTGGTAGAGTATGCGACTCTTGATCTTGGGGCAGGAGTTCAAGCCCCATGTTGGGTGTGGAGATTACTTAAATAAATAAATAAATCTTTTTAAAAACTTAAAGAAATCCAAATACAAATTAAATAATGATTGATTTAGCCAAACAGGGCTAAAATTTTTAAATGTATAGCAAGTACACAAAAGAAAAAAATTGGTATCAAGGATCCTATTAGGGCTCACGCCCCCTTGATTTGAGATAACTGAATTCCATAAACCAACTGGAGATATTGACTGTTTTGAGCACTGTGCCATCCCCCTGGGAGAAGTTACTGTGACATAGAATTAATATATTAAGTCTGATCAATAGTTGATAGAAATGTCAATAAAATAGCCAGTCAATGTGACTATGTAAATAGTAAGAAAGTGCTTGAGTGGTCAGGCAATACCTATCCTATTGATAAGAATACAGTGCTTTAGCTGAGCTGTCGTCATAAAATGTCTACGAAAAATGGTGGAAAATGGTGAAACATAAATCATTTTTGCAGCAGTGAAGTTCTGAATAGGAAGGTGCTAACCATTGACACAAAAGCAGTGGTTCCTAACCTAGAAACCAAGTCTGAAATGAAGTCTGAAATAGTCTGCCAACATGTTTGTACAGATGCACTCATGTGTTTTCCTGGGATGATGGCCCCATAGCTTTCATTAAAATTTCGAAAAGGTCCTTGAAGCTCTCCTGCACGCTGCACACGTACACACAAAGAACTTCTATCCCCAGGGTAACACCCCTTAGGGAACAGGAAGGGTTTTTTTTAAATTTCTCCATAGAGAAAAAGCACTACTATTATAAACATGCCTATAGAAATACCAGTAACTGGAAATTTTTCAATGTATCTAAATAAGTTCAGTGACTTCATTGAACATGATTATTTATAAGAAAACATACAAGAGATTAAGAAATCATATTTATTTCTTCTTTGGTACAACCAGGGATGTTACCTCAAACCTTGAAAATAAATAACCTCATTAAAACTTACGAATGTCAGGATATTAAAATTCCTTCTTTGCTTCACATAGAAGAGCTCAAAACATTAATGGGTTTGGGATACAGTACAGTTCAACAAAAATCCAGGCTGACTACAAAAACCAACACGTGACGTAAGGAAATCATTGCGGACGGCTCCCGAGAGGACACACTGCCGGGCATTTTAAGCACCAGTTCTAGTGACTACAGTGAGGTTTCTTCCTCACTGGTCTGATAATCCTCTATATAACCGAAACAGTAATCTGAGAACATCTAAATAAAAAAGGAAAAGAACTACTCCAGCTAAGGAAAACCAAACAGTTGTCCTTCTTTATTGGCACAGTGGCCCACGACGGGTCACACATGTACGGCGCGCTAAAGTTCAACATCCCGGGAATAGGATTATAAATTTATTTAAAGGGAGGGTTTTGGGGTTTTGTTTTTGTTTTTATCTGATGACTCTCCTGTCTCCCCTCCAGGGGCAAAGCAAGAGGATTTATTGAATAGCACCATTGTTTTAAATCTGTCATTAAGACTTATGTAATAACGTTGATGGTAATGCATCGTTTCTTGCCTCGGCTTCGGTGGTGTTTCTCCTCCACGCTCCTTTGCCAGGCATGGTTTATGCAGACAGCCACGTGGCACTAAGCTTTTCACTGATCGGGCCCTTTGCTAAATGCCCGTTGCCCAGCCTGCAGGGTGCAGGAGGCTGGCTCGCAAAACCCAGGAGGGCCAGGAGGGCCCGGGGGACCAGGTACCCCGGGAATTCCTGCCACCCCTGGGGGGCCTCGCTCGCCATCCCGGCCATTCCTCCCGTAGCTGGCAGGACCTGGTTCACCTGAAACACAAACGATTGCACATGTGAACAGGAGAACCCCGAAGGCTGTGAGCTGGCCGAAGGCCCCAGACTCCCTCCCCCAGCCCAGCGGGGTGCACACAGGGCCTTAGTAAGTGCTTTTGGAAATGATGGATGAAGATCGATGATGATGATGATGATAAAATTCCTTCGCTGGACTTGGGTTTCTTAGAAATTAAAAACGGAAGGAGGCCTCAGCATCTCCAGTACGGTAGCCTCTAGCCGCAAATGTCTATTGAGCACTGAAATGTGGCTAAGTCAAATTGGGATGAAGTGTAAGAGTGTAAAACAGACCTGGACTTTGAAAAATTAAAATATATTTCATTAATAATTTTTGTTCTTATTACATGATAAAATGATAATATTTTGGTCGCAATGGGTTAAACTGTATTATTAAAATTAATTTCACCTGATTCTTTTGACGTTGATAATGTGGCTACTAGCAGATTTAAAAGTATGCACACAACTCTCCTTGTGGCTCACACTGTATTTCTCCAGCGGCATCATCCCTAACCGGTGATCTGTCTCCAGACAGGGAGTCCAAGTATAGCTCAGTGGTTAGAAGCATAGGATTTAGAGACAGATAGCTCTAAGTTCTTGCTCTGGCATTTGTGAGTAGGGTGACATTAGCAAGTCACTAAATGTTCAGTTTCTTCATCTCCAAGATGGGACGATACCTTCCTCAAAACTAACTTCCATGCCTGAAAGCATCTAATAAACAGGGGCTATTATGATTATGAGGATATCACTGATGGATGTCTTAGAAGCCTGTGCAATGCACCTGCAAACTTCCCAGATGTTTTCTCATCAGGGGTTCACGCCTACATGAACTGTATCATGGCCTGAGTTCCTTGGGAGCATTTTCTCCCTTTGTCATGTTCAAAGGTTGTTTGGTCACCCCATGGGGCACATTCTCTGAAGCAGAGTACCCCATAACAGGAATTTCTGCTGAACGTTTACGCACCCCATCATACCAGCAGTGTTTTAGCACTATTAGCGTAAAGATGGCGGGAAGAAACCAGTGTGAGACAAACTGTATATGCCATGATGATACAGTTTCATAGAGATCCTCATTCCATCTCAGCCATCCTACCTCGGCCATTCAGCCAGACAGTGAACATGTTCAATTATGTATTTGCTTAGATTTACTTTCCTTCTCTCCCAGTGATTTTAGTTTTCTTTTTCTATTTTCGTGGTCTTATTACACGTGTCTTTTATTGGTCTTATTATAGTGGTCTGGTCTTATTAAGTCATCTGATTACATATATCTCACTTTCATTTATTTTTTCATTTATTTTAGATTTTATTTATTTATTTGACAGAGAGCACAAGCACAAGTAGGCAGAGCAGCAGAGGGAGAGGGAGAAGCAGGCTCTCCACTGAGCGGGGAGCCCAACAGCGGACTGGATCTCAGGACCTGGGATCATGACCTGAGCCAAAGGCAGACACCTAACAGACTGAGGCACCCAGGTGCCCTCTCACATACTTTTAGAAGGAAGATAGATTAGAGATCTTACTTTGTATGTAAGATCTCATTCTTCCTGTGATTCTCTCAATTAGATCCACACACAGCAAGAAGACAGAACAACATATTATTAAGTTTTAAGAGAATTATCTTTGATTCTAGCCATCTCAAGGCTGTAGATAAGCAGAGATGTAAGTAATTTCCCCTAATGTATCCCATAAGCCTCCATTTAACTATATTAAGTTGTAGTGAAGCAGATGATTGTGTTTTCCTCTAAAGACCAGGCCCCTGAGAAAGTCTTTCCCTAATCAAGAGCACCTATAAATAAGCCTCTAGCAGAGCCTCTTCAGGTCTCCTGATACAAGCAGTTGTTCAAAGTTGCTCTTTTAAGGTTTAAAAGCTAGGACAGATAAAGGGGCACATAAAGGGTAACTTTCATAACTTTAGGAGCAGCACTATTCCCATGGAGACATACCAGGTCTGCCTTCACAAAATCAAATCAAGATGAAGAGGAGAAAAATGCCCAAAAGAGAGGTCACAAACCAAATGACCCCAGAGGCAAAGTGGGTAAGGCAGATTGGGGTGGGCGAACAGAGGGGAGCCCATGAGCCAACCCCTATTTTTGTACATAGTTCTACTAGAACAGAGCCATGGCCATTTGTGTATATATTACCGACAGCTGCTTTTTCACTACAAGGGCAGAGCTGTATAACCTCCACAGAGCCTGCAGGGCCCACAGATCCAAAAACTCTGGCCCTTTACAGAAAAAGTTGGCTGGCCCTTAAGGTAGTAAAGAAATGCCCTGCAGTCTTTACAAGAAGAAAACTGATGTAATGAGAACTCCCCATTGGTGGTAGGGAGGCAACAGGGAGGACGGGCCTGGGGCAGCTCGGCTCCAGCCAACAGCTGCCATGAGGGAAGACGCACCGGAGCCTGCAGAACCTCTGCTAATTGTCAAGGAAAGCTAGAAGCTGCATTCTGGAATAGGTCTCTCCGTTTCTACATGTTACCAACTAATTCAAATTTTTATTGAACATTTGTACAGCCAGCCTCCTGCCTAAAACCTTAAACTTAAGGGAATTTATTCTCTACTACACAACAATATTAGAAAGCAGAAGGAAAGGGGCGCCTGGGTGGCTCAGTCATTGAGAGTCTGCCTTCGGCTCAGGTCATGATCCAAGGGTCCTGGGATCGAGTCCTGCATCGGGTTCCCTGCTCAGCGGGGAGTCTGCTTCTCCCTCTGCCTCTGCCATTCCCCACTGCTTGTGCTCTCTCTGTGTGTCTCTCTCTCTGACAAATGGATAAATAAAATATTTGGGAAAAAAAAGAAAGCAGAAGGAAAGCTTTTTAGGTTTTCATATGTGATTCCCCATCACTACACATTCCAGGAGAGGTTTTTCCCTTGCTGCCTTTATTCCAGATTCCTGCTCATCCTTTGAGGAAAGAGTTGATGAGGCCATCCTGTGTACCCTCGATTTACTTTATGTAAAGTACATCTAGTCCAATTCTCCCTTGGGCAAATACAGCAATTGACCCTCTGGAGCTCTGGATGTCACTGTCATCATCATCATTAACACTTATAAAATATTTCCATTTTACCATGGCCATGAACTGTGCTCATTATTGATCCTATTTTCCTCTTGTGTGAACTGAGAGTTAAGGCTAAATAATCGTCCAACGTCACACAGCTAGAGGGTGTTGCAGCTAGAAACAAGGGCCCTTCCCCGCTACTCTAACCCAACCATATTTCCATACCCACTGATGAGCTAATTCTGCCAAGGTGTGTGCGCGATTGCGCGTGGGCGTGCCGGCATGTGTGGGTGGGAGGGTGTTTTTTGTTTAATTTTTTGCACCTGAATTGACTAGGGAGTAAAAAGAGGCACAATAACCAAGAGTAGTACTGATTCTTCTGGAGCTCTATCATAAGAAACTAAAGATATTTTTTCTGAGGTTTTGTCCTGTAGAAATGACCAGAGGAAAAAAACCCAGCTGTCACATAACAGATCATCATCAATTTCTGGTGAGTCCGCACCCTGGGCATTTACTCTCAAATGTTCTTGTTACTGTTTAGGATGTAATTTTGGGGTGACCCTATGTCACAGTCCAAATCATTCAAGAAGTCCAGCAGCTGCATTAGCGAGTATCTATAAACTACCCTCCAACTCTTCAGAAGAAAACAGATCTGAAGTGTTTTCATTCTGCTTTGTCTCCCTCGTGGGTGTGTTAGCTGCACTAACTAGCTAATGATTACACAGTTTTCTGAAATTTCAAGGACCTATAAAAACGTTACGGCCAAATATTTCGTTATTTTTAAAAATGAATGTCTGTGTCATTCTCTGTGCGAACACTAGAGGGTAGTCATGTTACATTGATGGAGACCAGTCCCCGCTGGAACATTCTGAAGGATCTAATACAGGCCGCAGAGTGAAAGGGACTGTGTATAAAGGCCTTAAAAAAAAAGAAAAAAAAAACCTGAAAGTGATTTTCAGCATTAATTTGGTGATTTATCCACGGGTTATGTAAAATGTTTGTATGTTCCAGGGACTTCCTTACATTTCTCACCTTACACTGAGCTTACTTTTGTGGTGTTTGACAAAGCATATGTTTAAGGAATTGGCATAAAGCCGTTTATTTATATAAGATCCCCAAAGCCAAATAAAATAGCTGCAGTGATGGAAATAGGATAAATGGCTACTGCTAAACCAGCCTAAACTGCGTGTGCCCTTGGTTTGGGGCTTGTTGGGGTTTTTTCCACTCAATATTCACAAGCAAAGCTCACCTCTGTGCAAATTTTGCATAAGAAACCTAAATAGCCCAGTTGCCTAGTGTGACCCTGCACAAAGCCAGCTCTGCCCTTCTCTCCTCGTCCAAGAAGGGAAAGCTTGTCAGTTTACAAGCTACATTCCTGGTGGTCACATACATATGAGTCCTTATTGAACTGGCTTCTTCCCCCCATGAGTTTGAATGCACAGTGGAGATCAGGACCTATTATTAAATATGTTTCCTTAAAATCCTCAGAGCGTCAAGGAACTGGTCCCAAGTAGGCAAGTTAAGTGGCAGTAGGGCATAGAGAGTTACCCTTAATGAGACAACCCAATCAAGCCATACCACCAAAGGCCTGTGGGAAGAAACCGAAGGTGGGGGTGGGGGGTTGAGGGCATCTAAAGTCCCGGGTATCTCTAATGTGATCCACTCTGCTCTGTGAGAGAGGTGAAAAGGAATCAAGACACTAAGTGGTTATGGGACTTGCTGAAGTTATATGGCTAGAGTGGCGAAGACAAACGAATCACATTACTAGACAGTCAGCTCAACATTTTGTCTACTACATGAACCTGGACCTAGAAAGTATGAATATTTGCCTCTGCCACTTATTACCTGAGAGACCTTTGTTAGAGCAGGTGAACTTTTTTTTTTTTTTTTTTTTTTTTTAAATTTTATTTATTTATTTGAGAGAGTGAGAATCAGAGAGAGAGAGTACATGAGAGGGGGGAGGGTCAGGGGGAGAAGCAGGCTCCTCGCGGAGCAGGGAGCCCGATGCGGGACTCGATCCGGGGACTTCAGGATCATGACCTGAGCCGAAGGCAGCTGCTTAACCAACTGAGCCACCCAGGCGCCCCAGAGCAGGTGAACTTTTAAGTCTGTATTTCCTCAAACATAAACAGAGGAATACAAAATAATAATAGCTAAGTTTGCAGCATGCTGGCCATATGCCAGGCACTGTTCTAAGTGTTTCACATGTATTAACATGTACATAGATCCTCCTAAATAACTCTAGAAGGTACATGTGGTTATTAACCTTGTGATACGGAGGAGAAACCGAAGTGCTAAGAGGTGAAGCAGCTGCAAGTAAGTGACAGCCATGTATGCACTCTGCAAGCTTGGCTCCAGAGCCCATCCTTCCTAAATACCCATTCTGCCTCCCTCCGGCTGTGGGAAACACACTGGAGGATTCATGGGTACTCTTCAGACAACAGAGCACTTCAGCCAAAACGATAGTCAGCGTGGCGGTTATCATAATGATCTACGGCCATAGGAAGCAATGTACCATTACAGCCCCAAAGGGCCACATGATACTTAACACTGAACAGTGAGATACGATATGGAGAGGAGACAAAGAACTAAAACCGTCCATGAAGAGCAAAGGAATTCTGATAACTGATAAATAATTAATGTATTAGTTACATTTTTTTTTCCAAATATACAGATATGTTTGCTTCAGGAAGAATGATCAAATGAACTTTTTTCATCCAGGAGGATTTAAGTCCCGAATCCAAGTCCAAATTAAGGGACAACAAGGAAGGTTGCGGGATGTCCTGTTCTGCAGGATGTTTCTTTTAGGTACCAGACAAGTCCCTGCACCAAGTGCTACTGGAAGTTCCTCCAGTCCCTGAAGTCCTATTACTATTGTGTTTGTGAGAGACCAGAAACCACATTCCTAATCACAT
Organism: Neomonachus schauinslandi; assembly: GCF_002201575.2. Classification (NCBI taxonomy): domain Eukaryota; kingdom Metazoa; phylum Chordata; class Mammalia; order Carnivora; family Phocidae; genus Neomonachus; species Neomonachus schauinslandi. The sequence goes on along the minus strand of NC_058410.1, from coordinate 85,669,279 downwards.
TCCAGGCTCTGCCAGGGAAATTAAAAAGCCCAGTCTCTCAGTGGACAGTGAACTCGTTCAATAATTTACTGTGAGCCAGTACTTTGCATTTATGATTTGGAGTCGGAAGTCACCCAATGTCATAGAGCTAGTAAGTGACAGAGTCAAAATTTGAACCCAGGATGTCTGAACTGTGGAGCTCCCAAATAGCCCACTTTCCCAGTACTAGCTTAAGGGGAGGAATGACCCAAAGAGCTCTTGTTTGGGGACTGATGGATTCGAGAAATTGTTAGCTAAGCATATTCATAGTGTAGAGGAGAGAATGTGAGCTGACCTAAAAACCAAAGAAAACCAAAGTACCCGGCTGGCGCCTCAGGGACTGGGGGAAACATAAACCCTTTGTGCCTGTGTGCTAAAGCACTTGCGAAACTGCATGCTTTTGAAAGGTAGCCCAAACTTGTAAAATATAACCTGAAACTCAGATTTCCCACTAAGTAATGTCAGTATCCTTCAAGAAATATAACCAAAGCATAGACCAAGAAGACCAGATTTCGGAGTGGTACCAGGAAGCAAGGGGCAAGGACTGGCAAAAGGCAGAAAGGAAAAGGCAAAGGACAAGTGCAGCAGTCCTGAAATAGCCCATAAATGTTTTTAACAAATCATATTTAAGTATTAAATCCAAGACCAGCTATAACAAGTTGATTTTTTCATAAGGGAGACTAGATGAGGACCAGGCAGAACTGCCAGTGATGAGCTCGTCCCGCCCTAACCACTGTGCCCACACACAAATGTCTCATGTACTAAAAAGCAAATCAGGGAAGCCCCTTTTTGGGAGAGCAAAGGCCCAAGAGCACATGTAAAGCCCTCCCAGTCAGAGTCAGCACATCTGAGTGGGTGACTGCATGTGGGGAATAATGTGTCCCCTCACAACAGCCTGGGACACTGAACTTACAGAGCTGGGTCTGCCTCAGTCTTCTCATTTGAAACCTAAAACATGGTTTATCAACAGAGTTTTTGAAACTAAGAGTCATCAGAAATGATAATATATTTCTGATAAAGGAAAATCTTGCCAAGAATGCAAGTTGCTGGTCTGAGAACTGTTACGTGATTTGTCAACAAAATAGAAGGAGAAAGAGAAATTGTAAGGCAATGCTACAATATACAGATAAGTGAATTGTAACGGTATTTTTATCAACTTTAAACCACCTACTGCTACCACTGATAAAGGAGGAAAGCACTCAGTAAATTCTATTTCCCTTTCCTCTTCTAAACATCCATCAATGAATGTAGACTTTATCATACACTGAAATCTTCTCTTGGTCCCATGTAGCTTCAACCAGATTTTCTTTCCTTTTCCAATCATAAAAACTTCCTTTCCTAATCACGAAAATTTATCAATTTGTGAAAGCATCTTGACAGACCCATGAATCACAGCTTTAGCAAAGCAGTGTTTGAGCCATCTCCAAATGTATTAGTATTTAAAAAAAAAAAAAAATTTAATGAGAAAGCAATTCCCAGGAGCAATGAAATGGATAATGAAAAAGCAGTGTTTTTGGCCGCAATTAGAGTCATGATTGAATAGGTAAGCCTCTGTCAGAATTAGAAAATGAGCATTTCTTTTTCTAAATTTCCCTACACCAAGTTTTCCAAATCCACTGTGGAAGCGTGGACCACCCTTTCTCTGCAGAACCTCTCACCCTGACTCCTCAGCTCCAGGGTTTGGGAGCCTTCCTTAGCCACCACCCCGGCAGCTGTAAGGGTTCGCTGGGAGGCTGCATGTCATTCATGCCCTCAGACCCAACTGACTTTCCACCCTGCTCTGCTGCTTCTGGGGTTGGGCTGGTAGGTCATTTCCCAGCGGAGGAGTGGGTGGCAGCTTGAGCTGAGGGGACAGAGTAGCCAGTGTGTAAAGAGAGAACAGACGCCCAGTGAGCGAATCCAGGCTCTTCACACAGAGGCAACTTTGTCGCCTCAGCCAACACAGCTGTGATACCCGGCTTGTGCATGGCTCTTTGTGGTTATATGAATAGGAATGTTCAGGTTTATTTATTTTATTTATTTTTTTGGGATATGGGTTTCTGGAGGGTCTGGATATTTGAAACAGGAGCTTTTAAAATAAGATTTCAGTTACTCCCTATGCAACATGAGTAGTTTGAAAACTTGGATTTTCTTGTTGCTCTTTCTGGTTAAAAATAAACAGAAAACTATCAACGAGGCTGACAATGGATAGGACCTCATTCATTCAGAATTTTCTAACGAGTGCATTGTGGCTGGACCTTGACACGATTTTTTTAAATCATCTATTCAAGAAATTAATATTTTAAGCCCTGATACTTGTTTTCTCATGAGGAACACAGGCATCATTTACAAATCATTTGACTCTTCATTAAAGTTGCTCTTGAAAAATCTGTGCCAGCCGTTATTGTTACAGGCTTAAGTAATCAAAGAGCAAATCTTTAAAATGGTATCCAATTCAGACTGCCCACTTGCTACCAATTTCTCAACCCCGTGCTGCCATATAACACACTTACCTGGGAGACCTGTAGCTCCAGGCAAGCCCTTAGGACCTCTTCCAGGAGGGCCACGTTCCCCCCTTTCTCCCAAGTCACCTGCATTTCATTAGAGAAATGTTATTTTTCTATATGTCTATAAAAAGAAAGTTCCATATTTTTAAACTTTAAGCAAACCCAGCATTGAGAAAGCAAAAGGTCATGATATTGCCACAAACTAGGTTGTAGTAAATATGTAACAAGGCAAAACTTCAGTCAATTATATGAAGAGATCGAAGGGGAAAAAATCTAATAATCATATTCATCAAATGATAAACTAAATCAAATATCAAATGATCAACATTCAGTAAAATAAGAATCAAAAGCTACCTCCTTAACATGATAAAATATATCTACCTCAACCCAAGAGTTAGCATAATGCTGAATGGGAAACACGAGAAGCAGTTTCATTACCCATAGAACATCACAGAGATGCCCACTTTATCACTAGTATTTGTCATTTGGTTTGAGAGTCGAAAACATCCCTCTTTTTAAGTGGTATCAGTGTATATCTTAAATCCTTGAAAAGCAACTCAAAATCTACAACAAGCAATGAGAGAATTCAGTAAAGTAGCAAGACACAAAATTAATATATGAAAATCAGTAGTTTTCATATATACAAACAACCACCAGAACTAAGATGTAGTGAAAAAATATCCCATTTATAATAGCAATTAAATTAATAACAAGGAATAAGTTTAATCAGAAATATGCAAATCCAACATTAAAAAAATAACATTTCTAAAGGATACAAAAGGACTTGACAACTATTCTTAGGTGGAATGACATCATCACACAAAGGTGTAGTTCTCCCTAAGCTGAAGTTTCATCATGATCCCAATAAAAAGATTTTTTTTAACCGAAAAGGGGGATTCTGAAGTTTGTACAGAAAAATGCATAAACCAGAGTAGCCGTAAAAACTCCAAAAAGAAAAGCTACATGAAGGGAATTAATCCTACCGCATATTAAACCAATTAAAATGGGGTGGTACTGGTACATGAATGGATAGACCAGTGAAACAGCCCCAAAACAGGCTCCGATACATACAGGATTTTGTTTTGTAATATATGTGCCATCTTAACGGGGGAAGCAGTCAAGTAAGTCAATAAATGGTGCTGGAAAAAGTAGGTAGCCAGCTGGAAAAAAAAAATAAAGTTGACTCTGTTCCTCACAACATAATCCAGGATACATTACAAGTGGATCAAATATTTAAATGAAATTTAAGAATCAGAAGAAAACAAGGGAAAATTATTTTATAACTTCAGATTTGAGCTGGCCTTTCTGCTATGATTCAAAATATGAAGAAGAGTTCCTAAAATCAATACAAAAAGGTCAACAACAACAAAAAAGAATATATAAGCAAGAAAGTCGCTAAAAGGAAACAAAAATAGCTCTGAAATATATGAAAAATTCCTCAACTTCACTCTCACATCAAAATACACGGAAATTAAAAAATAACATGAAAGCTACTTTGAACTGTAAGATAGGCAAAAATTCCAAAGTTGAATCAAACCTATGCTAGCAGGTCTGTGGAAAAACACATTATTACATATTGCTAATAAGACTGCAAATTGGGACAGTCTCTTGGAGGATAACTTAACAGTGTCTATCAAAATTACAAATGGCAGTACCATTTTACCTGGCAATTCCACTTCCAGGAATTTATCATAGAAAGAGGTTATGTTGATATTTACACAAAAATGAAATAGTGTTTTCCACGGCAGCCTTGCCGTAATGGCAGAAGACTGGACACTAAATGCCCACGAGAGGCTTAAATGCACTATGCTATTTCCGCAGAATGGCATACTATGCAGCTAGGAAGAACCAGGAAGCTCTTTGAAACGATCTCAAGACCTATTGTTCACTGAAAAAAACGCAAGGTCCAGATCATTACTAAAGGGCAAAAAGACTTGTTTCTAAAAGGCTGTAGGGAATGTATGTAACCATATATTGTACCTCATCACTGGTAAGGATATGTAGGAAACTCATAAAAGTGATTACCTAATGGGGAGGATAAAGGAATCTAGGCAGATAGGAGACCGGGGTGGTGGGAGAAAAAACTCTTCGCTAAATATCTTTTCGTATATTTTTAAATTCTCAAACACTGTAAATTTAGTGTCACTGAAAGTAAATTAATGAATTTTCAAAATTTAAAATGTGCTACCACAAGTGCCTACATTTCACTTGTGATTCACTATTTACAGGGAATGTGCTTTGGATTACAACCAACCATGTGTATTTGCAAGACAGTTGATTGAATTTGGGGATTCAGAAGCCACAGAACCAAGTTTCATTAATTATCCTGGCTCCTGCAGAGAAACCCAGAAACTTGGCCTCATTAACAAAGTGCCCTAATACCTAGTCAACTGCTCCTAGATGACGTTTATGGCTCCTAGTAGAAGACATTATTCTACTATCCCGTTGGTATAGTATTATGTTATTATCCTACTACTCTTTCAGAAGATTCAGTGGCATTTTGCAAGATTCTATACATAATCATTTTTTCCAAACATTTGTCTCGGCCCAACTTTATTCAATATTAAGTCAAGTTTGTTATAATTTAAAAAACAAAAGCATGCATGCCAAAATAGCAAAAAAAAAATCTCTATGAAGTGAATGTTTAAATAGTCACCGTACTTTGATGTTGGCTGTGAATGTCCTTGTATGAATATTTTTATCATGAATCAACTATATTTATATATAAATACTGCATAAGGATATAGAGCTCAAGTTGAACTCATACTCACATAAGCTGTTTTTTTTTATCCTCCTCATCAATATGGCCTTACTATATTAGGAAGATACGACAATTAGCATTTTAAAAACTAACAACTTAAGCGCTCTTGTTAACTTAGCAATTTAAATGTCATATCCCTGTAATTCTGGAGGCTAGCAACGAGAAGAGAACCAATAAATGTGCCACATTTTCTGAAGACAGGAGATGAAGATTATAAATTGAAATGTAACTTTCACGCAGACAGTGAAAGTTAAACACATTCTGGCATGAAGCCACATCCCCTTTAAAATGTCGCTTGCAAGGAAGAAGACTGCTGTCTTGGTGCTGATGCTGCCCTGTGGTTGTCGGTCATAGAAACACAATTTTTAGGTGGGCTCCAGGACAGAGGTGCGTGGCAGCAGACAGAGCTGCGGCCGGGCTCTGGGATCCCCAGGGTCCATCCGCTTCTTCAAACCCTGATCATGTCTTCTTTTGACATGTCTGAAAACTGGCTCAGGGAACTAAAGTCCACTTTTATTCGCTAGCCTACTGTGTGGAAAAATAGAGCGAGCTTGTAAAATGAGCTTTAGATAAGGTAAAAAGGGAAATGTGCAGTGTAAGTAGCAAAACAGCTCCCTCTGAACGGAGTGGCTAAAACGAAAGAAATTCTCATTGCTCCATAGTTGCAGTTTATTTCATTTATTTGAAAGCTATAACTGATACTCCGACCCCATGCAAGCAGATTAATACCGAAAAAAAGTGTTACAGTAATGACGTGTATTTTCTCATGCCATCACTTACATATCGACACATCTGTCTGACTCACTGAAGTATCAAAAAATTGATATATAGCCTTACTCAAAGGGATTTAAAATTAATCCAAACCATCAACATTTAAAAATAGTATTTATGACACAAAAGACTAATACTAAACAAAGTGAACATAAAGCCAATTAGGTATCTCTCATGTTTCTGCTTGAGTATACATATAAAATGTACATGCAGCATGGGTCTTGGCCCTGTTTGTATAATATTGCACAGAATATGTCAATGAAAAACAAAAAATATATATAAATATGATTTAAGATTTGAGTATGATTTCTGGCATCTACAAACTCCTACTGAAAATGTTTCACTGTGTTTTGCAGACCAGTTTTATAGGAAAAAAATTATTTTATTAAAGACATAGTTTGAACTGCTAAAAGCTTTAGTAAAATTTATTTGTTCATTATTTATGTAGTAATTTCCTTGGGAAAAGACTCTTAAAGTAATATGGTGAGCAAGACTCAGACTACCCCTTTATTAGGCATGGGAAAAAGGCAACAGGTGACACTGAAATACATCTCTTCTCAAACTGGCTGAACATTTAAGTTTCAAATGCTGGAGTATTTGTTCTCCAGGAAGAACTGATCTGTAACCTTTGACTAGTGGTACATTATATGTTTTCAATTAAATATTACTGTTATAATGTATGTGGTAGAACAAGAAAGGTCAAGTCTGGTTACCTGGAATCATACATTTCCAAATTTGTGACAGCCCTCATTTAAATCCAAGGATAGTACTCCTTTCTTCCCACACCCCAAATTTCAAGAAGTAAAACAGAGAAGATGCTGCTTTAAAAGAACCCAGTGAAAATAAAGGGATGGAGGAGGGTGGGCAGAAAAAGTCCTTTAGAGAAAAGAAAAAAGACTGTATCTTTTCTAGATTATGGACTATGTCCTAAATACTGAAGAAGCATTAGGGGGAAGTCCCTTATACAATCAAACTATGCTTGATGAATAAACTCTGTGCCAGGGGCACTTTCCGGGTTCCAAATACAGAAATATATGTTTCTCCCCTTCAAAATAAGGTTCATCTGCTAGATCCAAGTCAGCCCAACACAGCCACTGAAAATTCAGTGCTGCTAGGAGCTTCCCAGGAAGCTTCCTGAACATTTCACCTTTGTTTCCTATTGTTCCCAACCCTGGTTGTATATTAAAATCACATGGGAATGTTTTTAAATCCTGCTGCTCAGACCTATTAAGTCAGAATCTCTGGGAATGGGATTGAGCTGTGGACAGTGTTTAAAGCTCCCCAGATGATTCCACGGTGCGCCCCAGGCTGAGAAACGCGGCTTTAGGCAGTCTCTACCAGCATAGTAAGTAGACATGGACATTCTTACTTCTTAGAACATGAAATGGGACTTCAGGCGAGTTCTCTTACTAACTCAAAGTTAAGTTCTGCCCCACGTATGGAGACTTCCTTTTAGCCAAAGAAAACAGAGGGCTGTGATTTCTATAGCCCCTACAAGGTGTTCCTTTTCAGCAGGAAAATGGGTGACTGCTTTACATGGTGCATTTAGCAGCATCAGATTCATCTGGAGGCTTGTTAGAACACAGACTGCTGGGCCCCACCTGCAGAGTCTCGGATCAGTGGGACCGGAGCAGGCTGGGGAATCTGTATCCCAGACAGGGTCCCTGGTGGTGCAGACACTCCAGCCTCCAGGTACCGGCTCTCTCGGAACCACTGTCTGAAGGGAACTAACAAGAAGGACTGAGGAGTCACGGTGGGCTCTGGTGCCACAGAAACAAGGACGTCAACAACCCACTCGAGGCAGCAGAGTTTCTTAGAAATTGTGAACAGAATGAATGGGGACTAAGCACAGAGGGAGGACCTACTCGTGAGTTCCTGAACCAGGAGCTAAAATCAGGACAAAGATGGGTGGCGATGTGATCCTTTCAAAGAAAATACTCGGTTCTCTTTAAGATGAGCTCTGAGCTCTCTCCATATTTGATTTTGTCCAGCCTCTGAGAGCTTGGAAATTGGGCCAGCCTCACAAGAGACTCCAATTAGTGCTCATTTTTTCACATACGGCAATGCACATGCCAAAAAAAACAAAAAACAAATATAATTAACAAAATTGTTTCAGCTGAAAGTGAAGTTAGCCAAATACATCAGCAATTCATTTATAGATCCAAAATGGCAGCTTGCTTGGCCTCTGACCCTTCACACCACAATATTTATCCCTAATTGGAGCACCACCATTAAAAAAAAAAAAAAAAAAAAAGCCCCTCTCTTGTTTCTGAAGCCCCACATCTTTCTGAAGCTCCCTAGAGAACTGTCAGTCACTTGCCAAGATATAGAAATTCCTCATTTTGTTTAGCGCTCTCTGTAAATGATCCAGGGCACACACCCACCCCACGCTGACATACTCACCTCAACTAGTAAACACCATCTGAGGCAACCAGTCCTTCCGCAGGGCCTGCTGAATACCTAACACACTCACAACACTTTTTTTTTTTGGCAAAACACTTGCTTTCAATAAAAGGGGAAGAAACAAACTTTCTCACATTCCCTCACATGTTAAAGAAGGAAAAAAGTTCGATTGTACTTCTGAGCTGAAAAAAATCCATCAAAACTAAATATCCAATGTCACTTTTTCAAAGAAGAGGGAGGCAGCCTCAATTCATAGAATTTATGTCTTCTGACCTGCTAACAAATGTTGTTAGTTTAAGTAACAGATACAAACATTCTAAGGCTGGCTGCCATCTTAGAAGAGCTCCACAATGATTTTCGAGTCTCAAAAAAAAGGCTGAATGATCCTTTACGAGATCCTGTAAAGTTTATTTTGAACTATGATTGAGGCAGAGGGTAACTGGAAAAGATCAGTACTGAAAATCAAGGGACCTTAATTCTAGGTTTTGGTCTCTTGTTGCCACACAGCAAGGTCAAGAGGATGTCGTATAATAGTTTTTTGATCTTTCCCATCATCACGGTACAAGAGAATGATACGTCTCCTTGTCTCAAAGGATATCTGGAGCTTGGCAGGATGTGTGGATACATCTGAAAAAGGACGGGCAAAATGGCTTACCTTTAGGCCCCCTCAAACCAAGAGCACCAGGGGGGCCTTTAATGCCTGGGAGGCCACGAAGTCCCATCTGGCCTGGGAACCCATTCTCTCCAGGTGGTCCCGGGGGACCGGGGGGTCCAGGCCTCCCAGGGAGGCCAGACGCCCCTGAGTCCGGTCGCTTGAGACTAGCAGCCATCTCAGCAAGATGCTCTAAAAGATAATAAACAAAACAGCCCAGAGAAGTCAGAAACATGAAAGTGATTCAAATGAAAAAAAAAGGGGGGGGGTTATTTCAAGTGTCTTTTTTTCTAAATGTGTCACCAGAGCTTCAAAATTCGTGGTGGGAAGTGAATAGAGTTAGATCATCTTTCCATGGACTTTCTGCCAAGAAGCTTCCCTGGTGCTGTTTTATTCAGCTCTTTTGGGATATATTTGGTCCTGCTGTTGTGAGACAAGGGCAGGGGGATAACACACACACACACACACACACACACACACACACAGCAAAGCTTTCAGGTGAGTAGTGTTCTAAAAGGATGAGTCTGTCACCTGAGTCCCAGCTGGTTATCTGAAAACCCAGGACGGGAAGAAAATGAGTTTCTTAACAGAGGGAGAAGTGGATGTCCCAAAGCTTTTTAAAAGCCAAGGACATTGTCCAGAATTAGTATTGAGAGAGCATTTGAGACCTAGCCCCACATTTTCAGTCTGAAGATATTAAGTGACCTAAAATATCCTGAGCATTCACAACTTCTTATAAATTCCCCTCTCAAAAGTTTTTTCATGCTTGGAATAGACAACAGACATTAAAAATAGCCCGCTTCTTGGGAATGTTCACAGTCTGTCTTAAAAATTAATAACTGTGTGGGCTTTTTCAGGAACCATTAAATAGATTAAGAATCATCCACTGAAACCATGAAGAGCAAGAAACCTTTCCTATGGAAATACTCTAAGGGAAATATGCCAGTGTAATATTTTTTAAAGGTGTGAAGGAGATTATGAATTGGAAACAAATTTCTAAAGAACATTTTAAAATTGTTTAAATGTGAGCATTCTAGTTTGCCTTATGTAAGAGTTAGCATAAAATTATAATTTTCTAGGGATATAACGTTTAAAATTGAAATATCCTTTCAAGATTAAATGTCTGCCATAAAGAGACTTATATTGGCTTTCAAATATAGAAGTGACAATTTCATTCTGGAAAACTCTACAAGTCTACCAGACAAATTAGACTATCTCATGAGCTTGCAAAAGAAGAGTATTTATCATGACGGAATTGGTTCCAACTAGAATAAGGTAATTATTTGTTAGAAGGCCCCAAAGTTACAGGATCTCCCCAGTTCCTGTCTCCCCAATTTCTTCCTTTTCTATGTGATTTTAGAACTAGACCAATTCTAAAACAGCTATATAGCAATTGCTATAGCTAATGAATTTAGATAAAGGTTAACAAATGTAAAAATATATCACCCATTTTGGTAAAATACTAGTTATTGGTTTTCTACATACATGATACATGAGTAGAGATAATGTCCTTATGCTTCTTATGGGCATGAAGACTGTCAGTTACTTCACATATAAGCTACAGAGAGAGCCAGGGTCAGTGCCAGGGACACACTAAGTGGTAGGATGTTAAGGAGGGGAAAGATACCTGAGAATCTGTGTTCCAAAGGGTGGGGGGGGGGAAGCTTGTGTGTGTTTGTGTGTGTGCTTTCTTGTAAATTAACCTCCTTGGCAAAAAACAAAACCAAGAACAAAAATAGGCTAACCCAGGGGCGCCTGGGTGGCTCAGTTGGTTAAGCGTCTGACTCTTGGTTTTGGCTCAGGTCGTGATCTCAGGGTTGTGATCTCAGGATCATGAGATGAGTGCCGTGCTGGGCTCCCTGCTCAGTGGGGAGACTGCTTAAGACTCTCTCTCCCTTTCCCCCTGCCCCTTCCCCCCACTGGCTCGTGTGCTCACTCTCTTTCTCTCTCTCTCTCTCTCTAAAATAAATAAATCTTAAAAAAAAAAAGGGCTAACCTACAAAGATAAAAATTTTCTTTGAGGCTATAAGCTATTCTGTGGCAAAAAAATTAGATAAAACAATTAATATAATATTATTCAAAATCTCCCACCTTTAAAGCACACCAAAAGTCAAGACTATGATTTATTTACCTTGCATGACTCTCATGCAAACCTGCTTAATGTGCTGATCTGTCGGTGCTCTACCCTGAGACGGGGGGAAAAAAAAAGATGGTTTATACACAGAACCATAAAGAAGACATTGTTAAATGGTAACCTGACAGACTCAGCAAGTGGCCAGGTGGCTGGATTTACAGCAGAACTCTCCCACACTGGTGTCTGGGCTAGCCTGGCTCCCAGCCCCCCTCCTAGGGCTGTGAGCTGGCGTCTCCAAAGGGAAACCCCAGGGACTGCCCACCACTCACTGGAAGGCCCTGGATGCCAGGCAGGCCGGTGGCACCCTGCTCTCCCTGCACGCCTCGTGGTCCAGGGGGTCCTCTTGGTCCTTCAACGCCAGGAAGCCCCCGACTTCCTTCGGGCCCCCTCAAGCCGGGTTCCCCAGGGTTACCCACCTAGAACAAAATGGCACATTATAAAACCAGGGCTATCCACAAGTCACGTGTCTGCTTAATATTAATACAAGATTTACGTGAAATTTGGGGTTTGCTTACATTCTGTCTCCCAAGAGATGTTTGCTCAGAGGTTACAAATTCTCAAGGTAAAGACACAGAATGCCACAGTCTCTGAGAATTCCAGTTCAAGTAAAGTTTTTCAAAATCTTTCTTTTTGGTATAGTTATTATTTCAAAATGTTAATTGAAATAATGCATTTTTAAACTACATTCTTTATACTTTAAGCCACTTCCTAAGAACAAGTTCATTTTTAATAAGACTTGTGCACTTTTTCTGGCCACAAAAAGGCCACTGAGTTCATACAAGACATGTTACTTTGTATATCACCAATACAGAAAGCATAAAATAAAGATATTTCCAAGGACATAAGTTACTTAGCGTTGTAACACTCAGGAGAATTTGAAGCAGATGTATCCAGGAATTATAAAATACTAACATTAACTAAATACATTTAAAATGCCACATTTAAAATGCTGCAGTTAAAATGAATACATTTAAAATACTGGAACAAAAAGAGTGAGTCCATAATTTATCTAAGTCTTGAGGAAGTTAAAAATCTAAATATTAAAGAAGTTAAAAAAATAAACCAACTGTTTCCTTAGCACAAAAGCATATACCAGATTTTTTTTTCCTGAAAGCAGACCACTAAAAACATTTTTTAAAGTCCCCATCTACAATAACTGCTTTAAAACAAAGCTAAATTAATTCACTTTCGGTTAAACTACCTCTGGTAGAATTTATGGCATAGTAGTTACAATGTGCCATTGTTTATAGAATAAGAATGAGAAGATAAAAGGACAGGAGGCAATAAGGGAGTGCTAGGGCTCAAAATGAAGTTCATGAAGCGACTTAACCCTGCTTTTTCATATGCAACATTTATGTAGAAACAAACTGAGGGTTCTAGAGGGGAGGGGGGTGGGGGGATGGGTTAGCCTGGTGATGGGTATTCAAGAGGGCACATACGTAAGGAATGGAGCACTGGGTGTTATACGAAAACAACAGATCATGGATCACCACATCAAAAGCTAATGATGTAATGTATGGTGATTAACATAACATAATAAAAAAAAGTTAACTCTTTCAAACGGTCAGATGTTTTAAGCTAAAGGGAAGAAGGTGATGAGGCAGGGCTTTCACTAGATGCCTCTGAATAAAGCTCAGCGCCTATACTTTTTCCAATCTTTCTTTAGGCAAAAAAATTGATACTCATCTAAGTCAACTTGTCAAAATTGCTTCTATGAAGAAATTATGGCCTAAAAGACTTCCTGAAAGACAGTGTCAACAGAGAGAGCTAAGGATGTGCTGTGGAGGGTTCAGAGCTGTCAGATGACTACAGAATAAAACTACAGCAACTTCTAAAACAACCCTGAGGAGACGCCAAAATGAATTTGGAAGTGCACTAAAGAACTGGCAGAAAACAAAGGAGGCCAAATCAGAGTCTATCATCTTGTTGACAACGTCTGAAATACTGCTACAACATGGGACAGGACATTTTCGATGAAGGGATCAAGGGCCAACATGGCCAGGATAGCTCAAGGGCCCCAGGGCTCTGGAAAGAATTCCTCAATTGAGTGGTATACTGAAGTAGAAACTGGAGGTACAGTCTTCACCTACTTATCAGGTTTGTCTCTGCTGAGATCACCGAGCAAAGTGAAAGTGTGTCTCCTTGACTCTGGGACAACACATTTCAGCTGCATCAGAATTAGGTGGGTAGTGGCAGAGAAGAGAAAGGAGTAGGAAGGGGAGGTGATAAATCAAGAGTTAATTCCTAATAATATACCCAAATTTAAATGAAATTAACTCATTTTGACCACTGCATTGTTCATTCACTTTTTCCTTTTACAACAAATTCTTACCATTGAACATTACCGGTTATTTCTAGATAGTGAGGTAGGATTTCTATTATCAAATCCTATCAAGGTTTACTCTTCACATTTTTTTCTCAATCCTAAACCATTCCTGTCAAAGATTCTTAGGTGTAAAGATGTTACTTAAAGCTTGAGACTGTCAACGGTGTTTGGAGAGTGTGTGTAAACAGGTGAGTTAATATAACATAATAGTTTCCATCTCAGGGGCATGTGAAGAGCCCAGGGCTGGCACTGCAACCAAGTCTGGGGGGGAGGGGTGTCCTCCGGGGGGAAAGTTGAGCTGAGGATCGGGCTACATGCCTAAGTAGGAGGTAGCTCTTCTAAGGAAAGAGGAAGAGTGTTCCAGGCTAGGAGAACAGCACAAGGCATTAAATAGCATGCCAAGTAAAAACAATTGCAAACAGATGAAGTTCCAGATAGCTAGAGATGAGGTTGGCAAGGCAGAGATCACTTCATCAAAGACTTTGTATATTTTGCTAAGAGTCTGATTTTATTCTATCAAATGTCATTCCTGAAGGGCTTATGCAGAGGAGGGATAAAGAGTGGGCTTTATATTTTTCTCTAGATGGCACTGGCTGCTATGAGGATAATGTGTTGGATAGGGACAGAGAAGAGTGGAGAAGATTCTAGAAACAGGAAGGACTAAAAGATTAAATGGAAGCTAGTGGTGGTGGCCTTTGAGGTTAAGGTCTGAGCTTCATCTTTTCCCTTATACTCTCTTAAATTTCTTATTGTATTAAATGTGCATTCCTTTCAAATTAGTGAAGCATTCCAGGTTTGCTGGTTCTCTACTTGGTTCTATACTTGATTCTATTAATTTTGTTCTAATAATTGGTTCTATTATTGGTTCTATAATTCTGAATACATCTAATCTCTAAGGAGATCAGTTTAGTTTCTGTAAAATGATGAATTGAATGAGATGATCATTTTCTAGCTTTAATAATTGTCTATTAAATTTTCTGATGCATTACGACTTTATGTTACTTCCCCAACTAGAACACACAGGAGATTAATAAAATTACTGAAATATTTGCAATGGCATGAGTGCCAGTGAAATTCATTTATACTCTTGTCACCACAAAGGACAAGTCAGTTCTTTTAAAATGACCCATTTGTGAAAGAAATTACTATGTATACTACTCATTGAGCTACTTATGATAAAAACTTCCTTTAGAGTGGATTAATTCAAAAGGCAGATCCATTTACACTGTTGTGAGGTGGTTCCCCCCACCTTTGGATGAATCCATTACTTAAAGAGTAAATTTAGACATTAATTTCCTTGAAGGTAAGTCCTTTAAGAATTGAATTTTATAGTGATTTCATAAAGCAGAGCATTGCATTTTCTATGGCTTTATTGATATTTTTATTTTTTTTATACCATTATTGTTCATTGTACTTACAGATCCCTTTGGCCCAGGTAATCCTATCTCTCCCTAAATCAATAAAACAAAATTATGTTAGAACCATGCATTCATGTTTGACAGTTTACTAAAAACATTTAATAGGTTATTGTGTTGCTGAAATCTATAGAAAACCATGAAGAGATGAACTCTGGCACTATAGAAAAACATGAGATTCAAAATTTGGATTCTAGTCCCAGTTCTGCTACTTTCTGAGCTTTGTAACCTCCTAGCTTTTGACTAACTTATCTGTTAAATAACATGGTAGAATCGGAGCTCTACTAGGCTCCAACCAGATCTAAAATGCTAGGTGTTGAGAATTAAAATGTGTAAGTCAAAAGACATTAAACTAGCATGCTGTTTTAAAATATAGTGGACATTTAAACCTGATGACTTCATTTTTGAAACTCTAACAGTATTCTAAAACTCATCTGGAAAAGTCTATCAAACCAAATATGCCTCATTTTATGCATAAATCTCTCACCCCTAATTCTAGATATGAATTCAGCTCAAGTTCAAGCACATCAGTTCATCTCCACCACAAAACAATGATTTAAAACATCCTCTTAGCCCATAAAATGAAAAATTTTAACAGAAAATAAAATTAAAATAATTCTTTTCAAATTTACTTAATAGAGAGCTTTGCCTAATTCAGATGTTAAATTAATATTAGCTCTAAATCCTGAAAATCTGAATAAAACAACATTACAAGAATTTTTTTTTCTGCACTAAGTGCTCTCTGGAACTTTTATGAGAAATCTATCACCACTCCAAAGGACCAAATGTAAGTTTCCACATTAGGTCATGTTAGACTGTGTCAAAACCACAAAGATGAGCCCGCAGATGTAGCAGTTCTGGCAGTAAAGAAAATTTTTTCTCATTCTTGCTGCTTTCCTGGAGATTTAGCAGCAGCATCCTCTGGAGATGGAGGTCACTTCTTTGGAAGGTTTTAGACTATGGAAAGTACCCACAGTCAAACTTGTGAGCCACGGCTTTCTGGCTATAATAAAATTCATTTTGTTTCCATGATAGGCACTATTCATAGACTTTCTATAGTCATCTAAGAATCACTTTGAATGTCTAGGTGTAAAGCCACAAGAAAGTCACCACCTATAAGAGAACACTTTGTTCTTCAAAGGCTTAAGGCCTGGTCTATCAATTTTGGGATGTTTACCCTCTGCTTTACTTGAACTTGGCGGCAGTCTTGGGGAGTCATTCATTAGTTTATATAAAAACACCACAGCCGCTGAAGAAGTCGGCAAGGATAACAGTATCAGAGAAAAAGAAAAATTATGTTTCTAGTACAGTTAGAAATCAGTAAGGCTCAAGGGTGCCTGGGTGGCTCAGTCGTTAAGCGTCTGCCTTCGGCTCAGGTCATGATCCCAGGGTCCTGGGATCGAGCCCCACATCGGGCTCCCTGCTCTGCAGGAAGCCTGCTTCTCCCTCTCCTACTCCCCCCGCTTGTGTTCCTGCTCTCACTGTGTCTCTCTCTGTCAAATAAATAAATAAAATCTTTAAAAAAAAAAAAATCAGTAAGGCTCATCATTAACCAAAACAAAATGTCTTACAAGTTCACCCCTTTCTCCTGCTTCACCTTCTTCACCAGACGAACCCTAAAAATTAAAATTAAAAGTCACATTTTTGAATTCTTAGTCCCTTGTCTCAGTTTTAACCCGTCAACATTGATAAGCATTCCTAAGTGCCCACAGTGCCCACCAGATCATGCAGAAATACAAAATGCCCTCAATGGCTTTTCAATCTAGCTGTCAGTGGCTAGTCAAAAATAGAACAGAGTCTAGAGAAAAGATAGCAGGTGAGGTTGAGTTTCTTCTAAAGTTAAGGATTAATGATTGTATCCAGCAATTTTATAATTAGGTAATCCTTGAAAAAAGGCTTTCACTGTAGAAAAAGGAACCCAGAAAAAGGACTAACTCTAATTCACATTCACACTTTATTTGTTAAGGTCTTGATACAGAAAAACTCAAAATATGATGATGCGGCTCTAGAAGGCTCCATCGGTCACAAGTAAACCAATCTGGTGAATGAGAGCAAGGGACACTCTTTTCAATGTGTCATCTTGGAGGCAGAGCAATCATCAGCTCCAGCCTATTAAAGCAGTAGATAAGGTTACAGACCAAACTAAACTCTAGCTTTCACACACTATGAAGCACAGTTGAGAAACACTGCTAGCCTCCGTCCTTTTATTCACACCCATAAACCAGCCAGTGCCCCCTGCTGGTGAGGCACCTCCATGCACATCACGGACTGCATTTCATACTCTCCTGATAGGACCTACCTGTCCACCCTTTGGACCTGGCTCACCGACTACTCCCTGTAACGAATAAAACATAATACCTTTTCAGTATTTTGAGATGTTCAATTCTATAATTTCAAATGAACCAACTTCCCTCCTCAGGCTGGTAGATAAGGGCAAGTATGAATAATGTGACAGATGAGGACTTGCTCCTCTCCCCACAACCTAACAACAGGGCTCCAGGCTGGGCGTGGAGCTTACTTAAAAAAAAAAAAAAAAAAATCAGGATGACAACCTAACAACAGCCAGGTAAGGCCTGAAGAAACTGACAGTTGTCCAAAAGCTGGCAACTCGGGGTGCTCTCTGATCACATCCACATAAAATTGGACTGGTAGGAATGTAAATTTAAAACTAAACAGGAACTATGATTACAACTGGCATTTTTACTTTTCTCAACTTTTGTATTTTCCTTCTGGTAAATTATTATATATTTTTTTTTATTTTTTTTAGCTCCTTAATCTCAACTCTCACTAATTCAGGATACCTTTCTTGATAGCTGTCCATGATAATTGCTATAAAAATCTCCACTGTGCCGAAAGCAAGCTCGGTTTCTCAATATAGTAAAACTCATCCTTCCAAATAAGGAACTTTCGGGGGGGGGCTAGATATCTTACCCTGTCACCTTTCATTCCAGGAAGGCCAGGGGGGCCAGGCAAGCCAGGGAGGCCAGGGCTGCCAGGAGAACCCTGAAAAACAAACACAGGGTCTCCAGAATCGCTGTTAGCACGACACTGCAGTCACACGAGGCAGACACAACCTTGGGTGTGTGGACTCTCGTCTAAAACAAATGCGCTGTCGTTGGTTTAACTCTGCTCCTCAAATCTGCCTCTCTCCCAGGCTCTCCAGGGAAAAAAATAGGCCAGTCCCTCCACCCGCTTGGTCCCACCTCGGAGGTCCTCAGTTCCTGGGTTTGCACCCTTGCCAACCGTGGGCTCTTTCAGTGGAGTCCCTGCAATAGTGCTGCTTCTCTGTCTGTGTAAACAAGCAGGGCTCAAGAAGTACAAGGCAGCGCTCACGCCCACTTCTCTTCAATTCCAAGAACCGCCAGAGGCCAAGTATAGCACTTGACGTTTCTCCTGGTTTCAAAATGTATGCTGCAAACCACACTGATTAAAATACCCTCGGAGGGTATCCTAGGTATAACTTGAAATTTCCCATTTACATTTTCACGCGTTCACATAACAATAGAAATCAAGTACAGATGATTAAGTCACCCTTTGTACATTGTTCTTCTCTCCTTGCTTGTTTTTTGAAATGTACTGTGTTTTGTATAAAGCAAATAAACTTCTGGAGGCTGGAAATATTACTTACCAGTTTACCTGGTAGTCCTGGGGGTCCCACTGGTCCTATTCCTCCTCTACTGCCCTGGAAAAACACAAACATGACCGTCAACTGGCTAGTATGCCAAAACTCAAATGCTTAGTTACTATGTCAGTAAAACAACACTCTACTTAGGTTTTTGTTTAAATATAAAAGTCATCAAAGTATCCTCCCCATCTTCGACTGAAGCCAGAGACCTTTCTGTAAAATGCCCCCAGCCTCCCCAGTGTTTATCCTTCGGTGAATGTGGTCATGTTGTTCCTGGTGACCATGGCCCATTAGATAAAAACGATGTCTGCTACATCTATGTGAAATGACAATTAGTAATTTCCAGCATCTGAATCACAATGTAACTTATATAATGGTTATCTGTGTACGTGTTTTATCCTCTCATTAGAGTGTGTGTTCTTGAGGTATTAGGTACATCAATTTTGAATTCCACCTAATGCCTAAAACACGGTAAATTTCTGGTCCACAGTACATATTAAAGCAGCATCTAGCAAACGATCTTGAACTGTACAAGAGTGGGAAAAGAAAAAGAGAAACAGGACGGGGATGTTTGCCTTTAAATTACTAATGCGACTTCAAAAAGACAGAGAGAATAGAAATTTACAAAGTTTCTAACATACAAAACTCTTTGTTCTACTCATTCTTGTTCTAAACATGTCTTAAAAGATTAAATAAACTTTGGAAAGTATAATTTATAATGAAAATACACCGAAAGCAACATTTCATTTTGTGAGCCAATTTCAATTCTTTATTTGAAACTCTAAGCCCTTTGAGAAAAGGAGACACATGAATTCTTCAATTTCTTTCCCCAAGAACCTCATACAGTCTTATGCAGTCTGATAAAAGCTTGTTTTATTTCTAACTCATATTCAACTAAACTGAACACAAGATTATTGGATAAATAATCACATCTCCTGGATAGTGTACATAAAAATGAAAGTAGTCTTTTGAGTTCATTTTACTTTAAAATGACATGACAACTTCATATTAATTCTTGATATTTATAAATGCTCCTGCTAAGATTATCCTGATCTGGCCCATATGCTATTCATTTATCTCTAAGTTGAACCAAGTGTCAAGGTCCATAATCCTTCTGAATTTTCAGTTTCTTTAAAGGATTAAGTAATATTTGCCAAATTACAAGTCTCTAGCTTTGAGCTACACTTAAGTGGCAGTTGTCTCAAATGACTTATAGGTGATTTAAATGAAATGCTCTTAAATAGTTTTCAAAAAATTTTATATAAGCAACCTGTCTAATATGTAAGTTTGGATGATACATTGGCCCTTAACCCTTGTGAGCGGCTTAGAAGCCTGAGGCAGGCCTATGAGGATGGGCACTGGAAAGATGTAAGACTAGATGAAAACCAGCCACTGTGATAGATTCTTCTATCCATCTATTAATATAAAGATTGGGTTCTACTCCATTAATTTAGCCCAGCACTTGAAAGTTCAAGACAGATTTTCTTCAGTATATCTGCTCTGTTGGCATTTTCAAATAATTTCTGAACTGCATCATGATGAAGATCCGAAATGCCATTGGGCTAACATGACTTTAATTCACAATATAATTAACAGTCATTGGTGGGAAAACTAATTAATGATATCAGAAGGGGAAAGCAGTTCTTGGCACAACCTCAAGTATTCACTTCTTTTATATATATATATGTATATATATGTACATATATATATTATATATATACAAAACCATATATATATGTACATATATATACACCTATATATACATTATATATATATATACAAAACCGTTCTTCGGTCAAGGGTATAACGAGTAGTTGCACTCCCGTTAGAACCTCCAAACAAACTCCCAAGTATTCACTTCTAAATACATGCATCATTATGCCAAAAGAAAGATGATTGATGTACTTTTTTTCTCTTTCACAAACCAAAGGGCTAAGTTAAAATAAAGGACTGTGTGACTTTTCATTTCTCTTTTGTTGGGATTATTTTGCCAAAGACAAAGATTTTCTCTGCTGGTACTTATTTTCTCTTTCATGAGCTCCTATTAGTCAATTTGTAAGTGTTTTCCAACCACTGGCAGGCCCTTGGTAACACATATGAATGGCTCAGAACCCCAGTGGAGACTATTCTGCTGACCTTCTGTTCCCAAGAGAGCCCAGCATGCACAGGTCAGTAAAATTACAAGCATTTACTCCTCTGTTAGTACACAAACAGACAGAATGTGTTCCTCATTTTTTTTTTCTCTTTCATCCTTTAAATTCTTGGCCATTTTAAATGTAGGTATTTCTATAGAAATCACCTCAAGGTTGAAAAAGGTAATGTTGATTTTCACAACAATGACCAAGCAGTTATGAATAAAGTGTTAGGACAAGATTTTCTGATGGCCATTCCTATGATTTCTATGTATTCTAAAAACATGTAAGTAAGATGAACATGAAGTGTTCATGAAGTGTGAACATGAACCGAGATATAAATAGTCATATCTAAAAACATAGGTTAAACTGAACACATGTTGTAGGGAGCAATTAACCATGACCTTGTAACCCCAGGTGTGCTAAACTTATAAATGGTAAATCTCCTATGTTTCAACAGCTGTGGTATAACCATATTCTCAGATGTGGGCAAGGGAAACTGGTAGGGATATGGCTTTTCTGCCCAGTAGCTAAGATTTACAAGCCCCGTGACAACAAGAGTTATGATCTGTAACAAAAGGATTGTAAGGAACCAGGAAAAAAGGCAAAATCCTACCATTAAAAATATGAGGACCAAATTAAAGGCTTTTTTTTCCCTCTTGGATGCTCTGTGCCACCATATATATCTCCAGCATGTTCAGACACATCTGCCAACCACTCCCTACTTAAGAAGCCAATCGAGGCCTTAAAAAAGTTGCAGACCCTCTACCAGTGATTCCCAACTCTGGCTGTGCATCAGAATCCCCCAAAGAGTGTTTTAGAAATATATTTCACTAGATGTCTTCCACCACTCCATCTCCTTGTTCTTCCTCCTATCTTCCCCCCTCTCCCCTAGATTCTTATTCTGTGATTTTGAGGTCAGACCCAGGAATCTGCTTGGGTTTATGTTGTGTTTGTTTGTCTTCACCAGCTTTACTTTAGACTCTTGTTAAATGCTCACTACGAAAATTCCATAAACACCAAAATTTAAAGTTTGCTAAATATGCCTTGTACCTTTAGAATTGGGCAAGCTAACTTCAAATAAAAACCATCCTGCAGAGCCTTGACTTGAGCCGTCGAGGCACTGGAGGGTGGAGATGACGCTGCGGGCACTGAGCCCCACTGCCAGGTCTGAAACCAGGCTCCACCATGTGGGCCCCAGCCAACTCCAGCCCCACAACTTCTCCTCTCTGTGCCTCAGTTTCCTCACCTGTAGAGTGGGGATAAAAACAATACCAATCTCATAGGGTTTTTGAAAGGACTGAATAGATACATAAAGCACTTAGAACAGTACGTGGCTAGAGTAAGCACTATGAGAGCATTAGTTATTTTTATCCCAGGTTTTACCCAAGAACTATAGAAATCAGTCAAAATTAAGCATTTTAATCTGTTTAATTAAATGTTCTTTGCCTTTCAAATCTCCCAAGTTTCTTTAAAAGTACAAGTTGCTCTTGGGGAAAAAAAAAAAAAGTCCCTAGTCCTCATTTCTCCAGTTTCTGTCAAGACCATTGATCACCAAGAAGAATCGTCTTCTTTTTTTTTTAGAGAGCGGGAGGGGGGCAGGGCAGGGAGAGAGGGAGACAGAATCCCAAGCAGGCTCCACACCCAGTGCGGAGCCTGATGTGGGGCTCGATCTCACAACCCTGAGATCATGACTTGAGCCAAAATCAAGAGTCAGACACTTAACCGACTGAGCCACCCCAAGAAGGCACCTTCTTTATAAACAAGTACTGAGAGCTATTTTGCAAAACTCATTTCAAGAAATACAGACAAATAATTCCATCTGGAAGTCTTCCTTTTCAAATGGAAATACTAGACTTCTAAAATATCACAGAAAAAATCTACTTCATTATACTTGTGTTGTCATAAGTATTTTGCAAAAAAAAGAAATTTAGATTTTATTGCATTGTGCTGTAGATTGTGATGGTGGTTGTATTTGCCTGATTACCCAAAATGCTAACTAGTTGAAGAATGAACATTATTCTTAGTACCATGCTAATTTTAGAAGTGAGAAATTACAAATCATTATACTTAGTCTGAATCATATACCTAAGTGCCTCTCTCTGGGAAAAAGGATGCTGATTAACCCAGAAGATCAATTATGATTTCTACAGATTGTTGCTTTTACAAACCCATCTTCATATTAACATTGGAAGATCATATTAGTCCTACCACAATGATAATTTTTAGGTTTGTCATAAAGATATTTTAAAAATCTATTCAATTTTATAGCATTGTATAGTTTATATTTTTCTCTGGTGTAGGTTTAAATATTCCCTCACACACAGAGGCAGATCACAATCTATAACCATCACAGCTGCTTCACAGATTATTGACAGGGATAATTTTCCATGGCCTGGGTGGCACAGGAATGCAGTTTCGATCATTCCACAACACACCATATGTGGACCTCTGTGCTCAGAGCTGTTGGTGATAGGGTGGGGGTGGGACCTCAAGAGAAAATGGGGGAGGCTCTGTACTCCAGGAGTGTATAATCTTCAGAAAACTGGAAGTAGATCAGCATGGCACTCATCCCAGTCAGAAACATGAGAGCAGAGCAAACACAACTTACTCAGCAAAAGCCCTGGCAAGTTCTGGGAAGCCTGAAAGAGGGAAATGGACCAGGAGCCATGGCGTCCAAGGCCGCCGCCATTCTCCTGCTGTAAACCAGGAGTCACCCAGATCCAGGTATAACCAGTAGTGTGAGCAAGAAAGCCAGAAGCACCATCCAACTGGTAAAGATACGTGCTCATATGTAATTGCTGGAGGTGACCAAAAAAACTCCAATGTGTGTTGCTGTGACACGGGGCTAAAGCTCTTAGAACAATGGTTTGAAAGGGGAATACCACTTAATTTCAAAGACGTGCTCCAATTAGCCCTGGTCCACTAGTAGAACACATTAGAAAGAGGTTTTCATTCCTTCTACTCAGCTTTTCAACTTGACATTCGCATGAAAAACTGATAAAACTTGTGAGGAATCATTGAAAATGTGTGAAGTTATCTATGAAACTAAACGTAATGATGTAAGATGAAAGAACAAATGTATCTTTCTGTCAGTAGATTTGGTGTTAAAACTCTGCTCCAGAACTTCAATACTTATAACCTCTCATGACACTTTTCTGTAAAATTTATAGTAGGTGAGAAGTCAATTATTACCAACATAAGCAGCACAGTGAGATTTATTATACCTCCAATTCAATTCGTTTTTAGAAATATTGATTGAGCACCACCTTGTGACAGGCCCTGAGGGAAGAGATGTAGAGAATGCAAAGGTGGATCAGAGATGTCCCTGCTTCCCTGCAGTTCCCACAGCATGGGGCAAAAGGGGCCCTGGGTTACAGGGTTCAGAATAAGGAGAGAACACTTCTACCTGGGGGATAGGGCATAATCAGAGATGGTTTCACTGTCGAATTAACATTTCAGTTACATCTAAGAAAGGACATGGGCTGTTGAGTCAGAGAAATGGAGAAGAAAGCCATCTAAGGGCAGAGTAACAAAAGAAAACAGGTGGGCTGAGAAGTGCAGAGATTATTTGGAAATGAGCATGGAATCCAGCTTGACTTGAGCACAGGCTCTGAGCAACAATCTGTAGAAATCATAATTGATTTGTTTAATTTCCTAATCAGTTTCTCTCTAAGGGTTAAAGTGTATCTAGTGAGATAATATACATTGCTGTATTGGCTGCAAAATAGACACATTACAAACTCACACTAAAAGAAGTCCCTCAGTTTCTCAAAAGATTAAATATAGTTACCACATGACCCAGAAATTCCACTCCTAGGTGTTCTACTCAAGAAAATAAAAACATGTGTCCACAGGAAAACTTGTAGAAAAAATGTTCACAGCTTCATTATTCATAATGGCCAAAAAGTGGAAACAACCCAAATGTCCATCAGTGGATGAAAGAATGAAGGAAAGGCGGTATGTCCATACTATTGAACATTAGTCAGCAATAAAAAAGAATGAAGTAGGGATACATGCTACAGCATAGCTAAGCCTTGAAACATGCTGAAGGAAGCCATTCACTGAAAAAACCCCATACTGTATGATTCTAGTTATATGAAATTTTCAGAACAGGCAAATCTAGACAGAAAGTGGATTAGTGGTTGCCTAGGGCTGAGAGGATTGGGGGGAAATGTTGAGTGACTGCAAGTGGACACAGAGGAGGGTTTTTTTGGGTGATGAAAAGGTTTTAAAATTGACTGTGGCAATGATTCCATAATTCTGTAAATATGCTAAAAATCAATGAATTGTATGCTTTAAATGGTTGAATTATATAGTATATGAATTACAGCTCATTAAAGTTGTTTTTTTAACCACACTAAAATATTTCCTTCAACATGAGATAAGAGCAAAAAGGGTCCTCATGCTTTTTAAAAATACTTAAAAAATTTTTTAAAAAGCAGACTGTATACACGACGAGCATTCCCGTTTCCCTGTCTCTCTCAACTAGCACATGCTCCAACTTGAGAAGGCATTCATGGATAAATGAATAAATGACTGGAAGGACACCCAGCCAAACCCTGAGAAGGCACTTCAGAAGGTTCTATAGAAAAGGAGTACTCACAGGAAGCCCCCGCGGCCCTCGGGGTCCCACCTCTCCTGGCAGCCCCTGTGGGCCCTGTTATGAGGAAGGCAGGGAAAGAAAAAGTTAACACTCCCTAATTCTTTGCTGAGTGATTACAACAGGTGATAACATAAGGAAAGGTAACTCATGTCATCTTACCTGTTTGCCTGAATTCCCCAGTTTACCAGGCTTCCCCGGAGCACCTGTGTTACCCTAAAGGTAAAATGCGACATTCGAAGTAATTCAGACAGCAAGTAAGCAAAATCATCAACCTGTCTTACCCAGACTGGGCATTTCTTACACCTAAATAGCATTAATTTCCCAATTTCACACTGAAAATTTGGGAGGATATAGAATCTCTTTCTTGATGGATACGTTAAAGTTCTTTAGATTCAGGATACTTTTCTGTTATTCCCAGAAGTATAATAAAGGTATCAAAAAAAATGTTCAAAAATGAAGGTCAAATGTCAAAAAATGAATAAGAAGATTTTTCTTTCTTCACAATGTTAATGACATTTACCATTTCTATCTCCAATAAACTTCTTGGAGCCCTTTTATCTGACACTGACACTATTAAAATTAAAAAGAATCCTGTGAACATGAGGAATAGGTGGGTGTGCTCTTGAGAGGACCCTGCCAGCAAGCTCCAGAGAAAGCACATGTCTGGAGATCCATCTCCACCACCAATCTCTCACGGTCCACTTAGGAAGGGAGCATTTCTGCTGAAGATGCTGTGGACCCCAGTAACTGGAGAGCTATAGCCATATAACGCAGTAGTGACCAAATTCTACGTTACTCCCATGTTATCTCTTTTATTTAGAGTAAAGCTATATCTTATCCCTTTCATTTTTCCTTCACCTATTGCTTTTAATTGCTGCAATATAAGCATTGGTTGATCAGTCTGAGAACGAAATGTTTAATATCTTTTCAGTTTAAGCGAAATCATGTTAGTAATATTCACTGACATAATTTCTATAGCTTAATCATAATGTCCTTATTTTAAGTGGTAAAGAGCAATAACACTGTCTCTGTTTTGCACTGACAAAGGATGACACTTCCCAGGAAAGAAGTCTAATCAGCAACAATTGGTCAAAGTATTCTTTCTGCAGCTAGGAAAGAGGTTAGTATTTGAGGCCTTAAAAAAAGCCTTTTTTTAAATTTCTCTTTAGGATCAAATATAAAATAAAAGGTTGGAAATACTAAAAATGATAAAACATATTAATGAAAAAATAAAAAAAAACAGAGAAAAGTACTAGTTAAAAAGTTTTCATCTTTTACCTTTTCACCAGCAACACCCTTTACACCAGGAATCCCAGGTACACCCTAAAAGAGGACACACAGAACATGGGTTGAATCACCTCAGCGGAGAATCTGTGAGATGCCATGCCCACTGCACACTGCCGAGGGGCTGAGAGAATCGTGACAACATCAAAGCTTTAGTGTGAGGGAGATTCTTCCTAATTCCCAAATTCTGAACGGTTCTAGAACTACCCACAGTTTAGTAGGAATGGCTTTACTCTATCTGGCTTGTTAAGTCTGAATACCCTTAGGCAAATGCTACCTCTAAACTAAAGTTATTTTTCAAGCATGAATTTCCAAATTATAATCCAGTCAAGGGGAGCTCCTACCAGCATGATCCCATGTACAGAATAACAAAACAAAGACCTACTGAAACGCTAAACCTGAAGTAGAAAAACGGAATGGTAGGAGAACACTGGCTCGAACTAAAACCTGGTACTATTGGGAGTCCTACTGTCCTCTAACTGATTATTTTAAAATGTCAGATATCATAATAAATTGAGGTCAGCCCTCAAATTACCAAGTATCCCTTTATTACCTTGAAACATTTGTCTCCAAGAATATATCTGTATAATCCACGTTAACCTCTAGCCACATCAATGCAGGGAAATGCCAATTCAAATAATTCAAAATAGCACACAATCAAAAAAGTGGTATCTTATACCTCACATCGTTCCATGAGCATACTCTCAAGCCTCTTATGACTCAACTCTGCTAACAAGAACTTCAGAACTGGTGAAAAGGAGGAGGGAGTATGTGCTCCTGGCCCACAGCTCAGAATTAGTAAAAAGATATAAGAAAGATTGAGTGAACTAAAGAGAGAAGAAGAATACAAAATACAAATTAAAGCTTAGTATAATTATTAGAGAAATAGTTCCTTATTCAGGAAAAAAGTATAAAATGTAAAACTGTAAAAATGTAAACTTAAAGCATATTTCTTCCCCAGAACTTATCAAATTATTTATTTCTCCCTAAAATTCGTATTTTCCAAATATGTAGCTAAACCAATAAACATTTAAAGACCCAAATACTCACAGGTAAGCCCTGCAATCCTGCATCACCAGGAGGCCCAGGCTTCCCTGGTTCACCCTGAGAAAAGAAGTTTTTATTGCATCATCGAACATGTGTGAACTGCTATAAGTCTTTCAAGAAAAGAAAGGACACACGGCTTCTGCATAGAAGGATTCCCTACAGGTGGACCTTATGTGCACTTTTAAAATATGATCCAGTTCAGGGCGGGGAGGGGGGCGGTGTGAGGTGGGACGGGGGACGGGATGGGGAGGATGGACTTGGGACATAAATTTAATCAAAATACACAATCTCTTCCAACTGCTTTCATCAACAGGGCATTTCTACTGAGTTCCTAAAACCAAGTAAACAAACATACTATTCTAATAGTATTTTTGAGTTGACACTTGATGAAAAAACTAAATGGAGGAAAAAAGCCAAAACCAGCTGAGTAAATCTCCCAGTAATGTAGTAATGGAAATGCTGGGCTCAGGTGGCCAGGGCTACATAGCTACCTTTGTCCCGGGCATTCCAGGTATTCCGTCACGGCCATCCACACCTGGCAAGCCCTAAAGACACACAAAGCAACACACTGTGTCTTAGAAACAGTCGCATTCTTCTTCCCTTCATTATTTTCTAAAGTTTTATTACAAGTTAATAATCACTTGGAAAAATGTGGTGGATGACTATGGCTCAGGACATACCGTGTCACCTTTGGTCCCAGGGAGGCCAGGAATTCCTCTAGAACCTTGAGGGCCCTTGCAGAGCAGAAGGGAAGGGATAGACAAGACATGCTCATTTATCACGACACTTTGGGCACATCAAAGACATAAGCATAATCAGCAGAGGACACCAAAAAGCACGATGTCTGTAGTGACTGACATGAATTTGAACTCACTCTATCTCCCTTGGGACCTATTTCTCCTGGAGGTCCTCGCTGTCCTTGATCACCCTGTATGAAAATAAAATGTTAAAAATAGCAAAAGCTACTTATTGATAGACTTTTGAAACTATAAAACACCATCCATATTACCTTATTACTGCTCTTTCACCCCAATGCTTTGCTCTGTCATGGATGCCCAGCTCAAGAAATCTTTTTATAAAAATTACATTGTCTTAAAAATTTATATTGCCATAGGGATCACAAAGACTCACATGTCCTTTGATTTCATTTTAAATGTGTAATTCTTCTGTGCTCTTTGGATCCATACTACAGGTAACCTTAACGTCAGTAACTATGTCCACGTATCAGCTAAACTCATTGACTATCATGGTGGGTTGAGGTTTGGGTCAGTTGCCCATCTTTTCTCCATATTATTTCACTCTCCAGGCAATAATAATGGTTTCTGTCAAAATTATCCAGCTAATGTTGATTTATGGTATAGAGGGTAATAGATGAGAGGATGTGTCTTCCTAAACTAGAGCTTTTGTTGAATTGCATAACTACTCTAAAACCTCAAATGGCTTCCTGTTGCTACTAGATCAGTTCAAATTGCTCCCATTAGCATTAAATACTCTCCACAACGTGATCCTACTTTATATATTCAATTTCATCTTCTCAACAGAAACTTTCCAAGCCAAGCAGTAACAGTCCCTGTGACAACACACACCCCATCACCACCAACAGTGTTCCTTCTCACCTGTGCTCTGCTGTCTTTCCCACCCAGAACGGCTTTCCAGATCAACCCGCCTCTAGGATCCTCCTCTTACATGCATTACCTCTACCACATACTCCAGTGCTGGATCTCGTAATGCATAATGTAGTTACATTTTCCCTTGAGCCATAAGAGCTTGATAGTTGGAAATTCTATTTTTCTTATACCTTTTCTACTTTTTCTGTGATAAAGGTGGTTATTAATGGGTGGCTTTTTTATTTATTTCTAGAAAAGGTCTGAGGCAGCCTATAATAATGACACATGTACATATAGCAGTAAAAATATAGAATGAGATCAGAAATCACAGAAAAGGATAGAATTACCCAAGAACCTGAAATGAGACAGTTACTGTGACTCTAAGCATCCTGGCAGCCAAAACAAAAGGAAAACACAGCAAACATAAAAACTTAACAATTTGGGGCACCCGGGTGGCTCAGTCGTTAAGCGTCTGCCTTAGGCTCGGGTCATGATCCCAGGGTCCTGGGATCGAGCCCCGCATCGGGCTCCCTGCGCTGCAGGAAGCCTGCTTCTCCCTCTCCCACTCCCCCCTGCTTGTGTTCCCTCTCTCACTGTGTCTCTCTCTGTCAAATAAATAAATAAAATCTAAAAAAAAAAAAAAAAAAACTTAACAATTTGACTTCACCTATGTGAAAAAAACCCATATCAAGTCAAAAGAACATTTCTCTTTATTCAAGGAAGTGATGCTTATCTTAATTAAAATTTGTTTAAATAAATATAAAAACTACTGCCAATTTTACCACTTGAATCATTCACATGTAAAAGACACTTGCATGCAGACACACACACACACAGAGCAAATAATCTATCACTGATCATTGCTAAATAATCTATCATTGGGTCTTGTAAAAGGAAAACTACTTACAGGTGCACCAGGAAGACCTTGAGGCCCAGGTTCTCCATCTAAGCCCCGAGCACCCTGCCAAAAACAAGACGAAGAAATGAAATTGAGATCAGTCATTAAAAGGCACATCAGTCTTTCCATAGAACATTAATAGCCAGATAAAAAGGAGGTTTTGTGTCTGTAATATATACTGTATTCATCGGTGAACCCCAGGGAGTATTCCATTGGACACCTCAGATATGAAAACACTAGTTTACATCTCCTCATCCCACCAAGAGTACTGATGGCCAATCTTTGATACCACTCTGGATATTTTAACACTACAGCCATCCTTAATTGATGACATGAATTATAAACACTGGTACCTATTTTGAGAAGTTGGCAAACCTATCAGAGGAGGTTTAGGAGTCACCCTCTGGGGTTCTCAGGATTCTTATGGCTATTCATTAATGGTGAAGACCAAGGAGCCACCCAAAGAACAGAAAGATTGCCATGGACTGCTGCTGCCACAGCTGTGGGTGGGATTCTGTGACACTGGATTTCCACCAAGATCCAGAATCAGAAGTCCAGCCATGTGATTTAGAAGAATGAATTGTAATAAGGATTTGAGTAGCCCCCATTCCATCCTAGATAGACATTAGGTCTGGTTAATATAAAAATAATCCATCTATTTTCTTAACAATAGATTCACCGTACCAAGAGATGGGAACTACAGAGCTTTATAAATCTAATTATCTTGAAATCAATGGTGACTTGGTTATATTGTACATATCACCTCCTTATTTAATGATAAGAATCAAAATGTGATCTTAAAACAAATATATCAGGGTTTTTTTTAGTGCTTCCTGCATACGCTACATGATAATACAACCCCCTTCTTTAAATCTTTTTCTCATCCGCTAAGTGAATGAGAAGGCAGAAGGGTGACTGAAGTCAACAGGCCATCTCCTAATGAATAGGGTTGAGATAAGGAGATGATAAAATAAATGGAAAACAGTCAAAAGAGTGCTGGATGGATGTCAGGCCAAGAAAACCAGGTGGACAGCATCTGTAGTAAGAATTAGAAAACCTTTGATAGAAGGTTCAGAAAAGGCAGAATCAAAGAAAGAACACAACTGAAGCAGAGGCACCACAGAGACTTGAAATTCTTTGATCCCTAAACACTAGAAGAGAGCAGAAAGCATTTTACATTCACCAGGGAAGAAGAGGTTTGGAAGACCCAAAAAAGACCTTGAATTCATCATTCACCCTGCGTTGTGAGCGCGGAGTCCAGCCTTTGCATTATAGAAATGGCTGTGATACACTCACTCTCTCTCTTATTGCTGTTCAGCATGAGCTCAGTCCCAAAATGCTGTTACTAGGCAACCACTCCAGGGGTCTGAGTTCATGAGAAGAGCTTGCTTTCTTTTTTTTTTTTTCTTTTTTGTTATTGAAAGCAATTTGACAGAACTCAAAGGAAATGAGACATTTTGAAAAATGCCAAGTAAAAAAAATACTTCAAATAAAGAGCATATCAAGAACAGTAATTGGTTTCAAAGTGTGGGGTCACATATTTTAAATGATTTAAACCCAGAAAAAGCAAAGGCTGAGGTATCAGCAACTTCAAAATAAATGGGATTTATTATTTAATAACAGAAGAGATACACACAGAATGTTACTTAAGGTAACATGAATATAGAAATATGAAGCACGTTTTTTTAAAATACAGTGTTTTTAGAAAAGAGATATTCTGGAGGAAATAGAAGAGTAAAACAGACAGAATGAGAATACTTAGAAGGGACAAAGAGGCTGAAAAAAAAAATGAAGTTGAAGGAATTGGTCGCAAAATAATTCCTTCAATTTCCAAAAATGTGCATTTCTTTTAGAAAAATTTGATTTATGGAGCACCTACAATGTGCAAGTTATTCCTGCTTAGCTGTTAATAAAAGTCTCTGCTTCTGTGTGAAATGACACAAATTAGCCATAGAAGTTCTAAAGAGAAAGAGGCGAGGGTCAGAAGTGGTGGCAGGCAAAGTGCTTTTTTGTTTCTCCTGGAACCTACAAATTGGCTTTCCTAATATACTCTCTAAGTAGTAAC
Organism: Neomonachus schauinslandi; assembly: GCF_002201575.2. Taxonomy (NCBI): domain Eukaryota; kingdom Metazoa; phylum Chordata; class Mammalia; order Carnivora; family Phocidae; genus Neomonachus; species Neomonachus schauinslandi. The sequence continues at coordinate 85,637,049 of NC_058410.1, read as the reverse complement.
CATTTTCTTAAAATCTGATAGAAAAGCTAGACACAGCCTTATACACACACACACACACACACACAGTGAGAAAAACATTTCTGAGCACATCAGGAATGTCCAGGTTTCCATTATTTCTGTTTATGATATTCACCCAGCCAAGCATTCCCCATTCTCCATCCTCCACCAGTGGGAACATGTTATCCTTCTAGGCCTGGCATCCTTCTAATGTCACCTCCTCCATGAGCCCTCCCAGTTCCCTGATCAAGAATAGCCAGCACTCCTTCGTCTTCAGTCCCTTACTCTACTTGCCCTCAAATTTATGTGTCTCTTGTTTACACTGTAGTTAGCTATCTACTCGCTTGTTTCTCCCAATAAATAACAAATTTGAAGTCCTTATTACCGTTTGAATCTCCCCATCATCTCACGGTGCCTTGCTATGGAAATGGTAGGAGAATCTGGCTTTTGAGACTGGGCTAAGGACAGGTTGGCAAATTGGCCACAAGTGTATGATCCTTGTTGAGGACAGAGCTCAGCAACCAGCCTGGAGGGAGGGCCACGGGTGGCCCTAGTGTCCCTGGGGAGATCCTGCCTTCTCTTACCTCTCCCTTTCCATCCTCCCCTGTATTTGCTTTGATCTCCAGATATCGTGTCAGTGCTATCAGTATTAACTATTGGTAATGATAAAGAAATACAAATGTAACATCCCTCGTATTCCTATCTACCCAATATAATTTAAAATATATAATACATAAGTATCATACATACCTACTCATTTCTGTCATCTATGTTTATAACAGAAATGTGAAAACCTAACAAAACATCTACAAAGCAAATAAGAAATTAAAAAATGTTGCTGAAAATAAGATATTTTTAAATGGGCAAACAAATATTTTTACATTTTGATATCATATCATCATCATCATCTTACTTTTTCCCCTTTGGCCCCAACTATGCCCATAATGCCTCGTAATCCTTGAGCTCCCTGGAAATATAAAAAAGAAGGGTGAATTTTTTCAGCTGAAGCACACACTTGTTTATCTCATCACAAAAGTTCCTCCAGAAGCATGTTAACATAACTAAAGGTAACAATAAGAAATAGTGACATTATGTAAACAAATGTTTCTAGTTTAGAAAGAAAAATCCAAGGAGAATTCTTCTGATGGTAAACACTCTTCTAAAACCCTGAAGACGTACACAAACCTGGAGTTGGAGCAATTAACTGATGACAAGAAAGTAAACATCATTAGCTTAAGAGATGTACAATCATGTATTTTGACTTACTTTTTAACTTAGGTACAGAATACACTGCCATCTCTACTTCCTTCCTGATTTGTAACTTGGTTACACATAAGATGGTTGTGATTTTAAACTTTGTAATGATTTTTCCCCACCAATGTATGCCATCAAAGGCCATTCGGTTTCCAGGCTAGTCCACAAAAGCTTAGGACCTGTAAATGGAGCTGAAGTCTCTACTAACCACTAGGAGTCACTACTCATTACACCATCTCTATGTAGAGGCATTCTGCATTCCCACCTGGGGCACAACGAATCCATCTCACCCCATCTCAGGCATAGGAGTAGGTAAGCCTAAAAATAAGGATGTGAGTATGATTTCTAGAATCTTCTTCAATACTGAAATGTCACCATTCTCCATTCTCTGGCCCCACAGGAGCAGGGCTCCAGGAGTGGATCCTGTAAAGGGGGAACCTGGGTGCTCTCTTGGGAGGAGCAGCAAGGGGATGCTCCTTCAGGAAGGAGTGGCCACTTCTGAGCAATTTGCTAATTGGCTTAAGATCAAGTAGCTCTTGGCCAGTCATTCTCTTGTGTTCTCCCTTGGAGAAAATGGGGCAATTCTCTGGCCAACCCTGCCTGCATCTAGATAAGTCACAAATTCTGTGTAGATCAGTTAGGAATGACCAGAATGTGTAAGATGATCCAGCTTAGGATAACCACTTGGGATATAAAATGAGAAATGGCCATTTCAGATTAAAACTGCTCTTTCTGAAGATAATTCTACAAAAAGAATTCCAAAAATATTTGAGCCAATGGAAGTGACATGAGAATGCCGTGGATTATCTCTTAAGGTGACTACTTTGAAGGACAGAGCTTATATATAAATGTTCCCCAAAGCATTTTTTTTAAAATCTGTGCATTACTTCATAGATGCACATTTAAAAAGTGAGCATTTGTGAAGTTTATAGAAACATTTTGGCAAGCCTACTGCCAAACACCAGAAGGTCAGCAAGCACTAACGATAGCCCCCAATGGACCACTTGAGCCATGCAGAACCCAACAGATATCCTTAATCCATGAAAATATTTTTAAATGCTGCTTGCAAAATCCTGTTCTCAGGATTTGGAGGGATAGCTTTAAAAATAACTTTAAGTCCCCACTAAATTTTCATCAGATCAAAAAAAAAAAGCATACATCTCTTACACTATTGCTATCTCCCTCCTACAAAATAGAGTCCATCTCCTTATTGTCTCCTTTCAACAGCTCAGGGAAGACAATCTTCTGAAATAAACACCTCGTATTCCTCCAGGTTTCCTTCAAGTTCTCATGTGGCTTAAAAACAGAGGCCATTCTTACAAATGCTCAGACTCATCATTTACTTTAGCTGGAATTTCCTTAAACTCTGGGGTAAGTACTAATCTACACAGCTCCCTGAACTCTTTCATAAAAAGCCAGTTGTTTGGGGAAGAGCAGAGCAGGACAAGGAAGGGTGGCCTCATATTTGTCCTCCCTAACTCTTTAGTTCCTGAGAATAGGACCTGAGCGTGTCCCCTACATAGTAAAGGCCTTGGCTAGCTGCAATGTTCAATGGATATTCAGAAATTATTATTTCCATAATTGTTAACTACTCATCTTGACAAGAAAAAAAGTGTGACAATTCTACTTTCGTATACAAAAGTAGTATAAATTTTGATGTAGCAAACACTAAATTGAAGTATGCCAATGCCCCAAATTACCTCATTGTGCATACAATTGCAGCAATCTGCCAAAGCACAAGGGACTAACTTTTTATTAAAAGACATGATTACAAGCTATTAAAAATGTTCTAATTATAATGATTACATGCTGGCATAAGGTACTTAAATCCAGTGGATGATGTACCTGCTGTATATTCAGGGTACATGAAATTTTCTATATCATGTGAAAGTACCATAGAATATAAAATATATATATAAACCTCTTGTGTTCAATATTTACTTTCAGATTGCCTAGCCCTGAAATCTAGTAAATGAATGTATGTAATTATAGGTAAAATTTTTCTGTTAAAATGGTGCTTGAATATACAATGGGGATCCTTTCCTATTTTGAAAAAATGGAATTCTCCCAATGCTGGCTTGGTGGGAAAATATGTTAATGTAATACTACTAATCCAAATGCTAAACAGGAAATATTCCAAAAGTCACGAAAAAAGAATATTTGCATATCCTAGTTAAATATTTTTTTAAAATACTTTACTGGAGGTCCTTGAGCTCCAACTTCTCCTTGTTCCCCCTGGTCACCTTCTTCACCCTAATAAACAACAGAAAAGCACACCGAATGTTATTCCAGCAAATGAGCATAGATAGATGACTCAGCACATTTGAAATTCACTTGGCATCCCCTGAGTTATGTTACTATACTTTCTTAAATTAGTTTATATGAGTAATCCATATTAATTGTAGGACATAGAAAATACAGAGAAATATACGAATAAAGTCACCCAAAGCCCACCTTTTAACTATAAATACCAGTAACATCTTAGATGCTTCTCTATAATGGGGTCATGGGGAAGGAAAGGACAGAGAGAGAACATATATACATTCATGTTCCCAGTGTGTGTGTGTGTGGGGGGTGTTATTAGGAAAATATGATCATGCTATGCAAACTTTTCCATCAACTACAATATTATTTATTTGTGATTTTCACTTTTAACTTTTCTTATTATAATTTTTCTACCAAAACAATTTTTTAAAAGTATTTAAATCAGTCTTTCTTTTCTTGGCTTGTACCTTTGATGTCACCCACAGAAAAGCTTTCTCCATACCCAAAATATATAAATATTCATATGTATTTTTCTTCTATAACTTCATAGTTTAATTTTTTACATAGAAAGCTTTAATTGATTTTAATGTAAAATATAAAGTAGAAATCTATCATTTTTGGAGGTGGGTGGGGTGATGGGGTAACTGGGTGATGGGCATAAAGAAGGCCATGTGATGTGATAAACACTGGGTATTATATGCAACTGATGAATTATTGAACTCTACATCTGAAATAAATGATGTACTATATGTTGGCTAACTGAATTTAAATTTAAAAAAAGAAATCTATCATTTTTTTTTTCCTGGTAATTGGCCACTTTCTCTAATATCATTTATTGAATACTAGATTCTCTCTACATAGACTGGAAAATTCTTCTTTAACATATAGTAAATTGTGAAATATACTCATTTCTAGATTTCCTACTCTGCTCTTCTCATCTGTTGTATGAATTTGCCAATACCACATTTTAATTATTGAAATTTTATAATACATCTTAGTCTCAGATAGAGAGAATTCCTTTAGCTTTATTTTTCATTTATGGTTACTCTTATTTTTCAGTTTTTCCTAAATGTTTACTCTTCCAGATGCACTTTAGAATTATTTGGAAAATCCTCACAAAAATACTACTTGTTTTATATTAGGACTGCACTAAATGAAAAGATTAATATGGACAGAATTAGATTCTTTACAATACTGAGTCTATCTTGGAACTCAGTGTATCTCCCTAGTGAATCGAATCTTTCTCTTTCCTTCAATAAAGCTTTGCTCTTTTCCTCATATTAGTCTTGAATACTTAAGTTTGTTCTAAGGTATCTTTACTATTTGGTAGCTATTGCCAATGGAATCTTCTTCCATTTTGTTTTCTAACTAATTATTGTTTGACTTTTTGATATTAATTTTATAACCTCTGATATACTTTAAAATGTTAGTATATATAATTTAGTATATTTAAAATGTTAGAAAAGAAATACAACTGCTGTTTCTTACAGAAAGATTACTTGACTGACTCTGAAAAAATGTTATTTTTCCCTCTGACAAGGTTTTTTTTTTTTACAGAAATATACTGCCTTACATTTGCTATGGTAATGGATATCTTAAATTGTAAAATTAATCATGAGAAAAATTCATTTTAATATTATGTGCATAATATTAGCTAAAAATCTATTTCTGTTGTTTATTACATATTTCAATTCATCCATGTTCTTTCTCTACAAACTATACCTTATAGAGATTGTCACACACACACACACACACAGAGAAATACAGAAAATTGAACAGCAATATTAATATAGAACTTTTGGGCATAACTGCAAAGAACTAGGTTATGCCTAAATCATTTATACTTGACTTTTGAATCAATTATGAGAGTGTTACATAGTGGTTTCACTCTCATAATTTTATTCAGATTATATTCCATAAGAATATATGATTGACAGTGAGGAGAGGCAGTCCCAATGGGAAAGCCAGTGAATTAGCTATTTCAAGGAATGGATAATCAACACATGTGTGTAATTAACTGCTATCTCTATGTCCCTGCCTAACTATCAAAACAACAGTGATTGATATGTGCACAGTAAGTTTTCATTAGCAAGGTTTGGGGTATTTTCCTACAGATTCCAGGATAAACCTTGGAGTAATATAGTTGATTTAAATATTTTACCAGTAGATGAATAGCACACAACTAATCAATAACCACAACATAATGACAAATTTAGGAATAGAAATTTATTATCATTTTACTGAAAGACTTTTTTTTTTAATTTTTTTATTCTTATGTTAATCCCCATACATTACATCATTAGTTTTAGATGAAGTGTTCCATGATTCATTGTTTGTGCATAACACCCAGTGTTACTGAAAGACTTTTGATTGTTCATTCCTACAACCATAAACAAAATTTAAAATCTTCATTAACTAATTTGTAGAGTAAATTCAAGGCAGAATTGTGAATCCACTTTCAGTTTACAGTTCAGTGCATCTATTACACTTTTAAGTTTCATTCTTCAAGGAACTATTGTCATCCTATCTTCCCATATAAATTTTCAAAGACACCACTGAAAGGTGTAAGTGACACAACATGTGAAATAAATTAAAGGAGTGTTCAACAATGACCAATAAAATTTTGGCCAATTATCTCACACACCCAAACAATTTTCAGGTTCTTCACTGAAAATCAAGTTAGTATAGGTATCAATAATATTAGTTTCTTGGAGAGAGGGGGGAAAATACTCTAATTGACAGCTCCATCCCCAAATAGGGTTGTAAAAGTTCCCCCAAAGGAAAGGGGTCACTAAAAGAAGAAGGAAAAGAGCATGGCATCAAAAATAACAGAAGTCTACCATATCTACTTGACTACATGCATTAACTCATGAATATCTTTTGGTATAATGTAATATCCTTACACACCTCTTTCTGTGGTTAGATAATATTCTATTATATTAGAATATTATCTAAGATATCTAGGATATGTCATACTTAATTTAGCCAGTCTCCTGTGGGGGGACATATTTTTTTCACTTCTGTGCCCCTGGCACTTAGAATAAACCCTGGCACACAGCAGATACTTAATAAATATTTGCTGAATTTTTTTAACTATGAATTTCAAGATTTAATGGGGGAATGAGCATGCAGAAAAATTTCTAAAGTACTCAACTTTTTTCTACTTTCTCCAATTTGACATTAAGAACCCAGCTGTTACATTCCAGATAGATAAAATACCTTAATTACTCAGGGCCCAAGTAATAAAAGACTGGAAATAAATGTCCAAACTGTAATAGGGTCGAGAAAATTGGCTTATTTATCCTGATTATCTCAGGTTGTTCAACAGACTGATTTTAGCTAGAGTTCAAGGATATTAATGCCTGACGATATAATAAATTGCCTCTCCAGTTCTTAACTTCCAAAGAAAAAGACTAAGTTTCTGTCTCCGCCCAATAAAGGTATAGAAGGGCACAGTCAACAAAGTCTAGAAAATCCACATGAATAAGAACAGTTTGACTTTGTAAAATATCACAGAATTAACAGGGACAAAACTTCTGTTACGCAGGAAGTCAAATTCTTAGACAATTTACACCAGTGGATTTAAAAAAAAGCAAATAATTCATTTTACTTCGCATTTTTGCCTTGGTTTTTCTGCAAGGCATGTCAGCTCCAAAGCAAGTTGTGCTGTGGATTCCATGTTTCTATCCAGATAATAACATAATTCTATCACTCACTTTCGAATTACTCAAAATCTAAATTCTATTGAAATGGAGTCAGAAACAGACAAATTATTTCAGAACTTAAGATGAGAAGCTATCAGCTCTCAACCTCCTGTTTGCTAGTGTCAGCAACACTTGTCATAAAATTTTACAAATGTCATAAAATTTTGTTTAGTGCAGTGGAAAATCTAGCTGAATAATGTTTGACTATCAAAAGCATCAAGGAAAAAAAGCTGAGTGTGATTGATTTCAAAAGAAAAGCAAGGAGCAACAACACAGGAAAGAATGAAATGTATGGTGTATTATTGTTTCTTGTAATTGAACAACATGAGAATATTATGCTTAGTCAGAATATTGATGCAGCTACTGAAAACCTGTCAATCATCATTTGAAAAGGAAGGATAAAATCTCATGCTTTCTTATTCCTTAAAATTCCTTGGAATAAAAGCAATCACTACCCCCCTAATCACAGTTTACCCACTATATACTCATTTTTCTTACCTTGTGACCTTGTCTTCCAGGTTCACCAATTTCTCCTTTAGCCCCTTTATGACCCTAAAAATGTATAATTAACAAGTAAATAAATTAACAAATTAAAAAATAATTCTATTGGGTTTGTCACAGAAAGTGGTCAGAAGGTTCATAAAGTGATCTTGCTTCCCTAAATCTGTGTCAGTGTGCTACCCAGAAAAAGGTTATGTCACAAAGAAAATGACGCCTTCAATGACCTTAATACTGCCACGCATATTACATGACTAGTGTATATGATAAATATTAACTCCTAGTTAATAGAAAACCACTGTTCTAGAATAACAAAGCTTCATTACCCAGTTCAGCAACATGATGTATTACCAGCTGATCCCTAGATCCCTCTGTCCCAAACTTCCTCTCACAGCTGGGTTAAGAGCTTTAAGCCTTCTCCAGCATCAGGAACTTTTTCCTCAAAGGTGACAGTCCTGACCGAGCTCAGCTGGCTATCCCCTGCTCTCTCCATGCTGCTCCGAAAACCCTTCCGCCTCCTCTATACCCACCTCCTTCTTGGTGGAAAAAGAGCTGATATAAGAAAGGCAGCTCCCCAGATGCACGACTTCCACCTCTTCTCGTACACAATTACAAATGCAAAGGGAAAGCCCTAAAGGGCAGTCCGTGAAAGCTGCATAGCATGAGAAGAAAATCCCTCTCTTCTTGTCGGGCCACTAGTTCTAAGCATGTGTGTGCTCTGGATGGTAACATGAGGCAAATGGGAAACGAACATTCCAAAATTAAGTCTATCAGAGCTTTCACCCTCGGAGAATTTCTTGTTCTGACAGTGTAGGTCTTGGTGAAAAATAAGACACCAGTCCAGGACCAGGGGCGCCTGGGTGACTCAGTCGTTAAGCATCTGCCTTCGGCTCAGGTCATGATCCTGGGGTCCTGGGATCAAGCCCCGCATCGGGCTCCCTGCTCCGCGGGAAGCGTGCTTCTCCCTCTCCCACTCCCCCTGCCTATGTTCCTGCTCTCGCTATCTCTCTCTCTGTCAAATTAATAAATAAATTCAATCTTTAAAAAAAAAAAATCCAGGACCAAATCTTCTGCAGTTGTGAGAACCCACTAAACCAACCTTAGAGAAAACCATAATTGGAAAACCAGTGCCCTGGGGCCTTTCAGATCATAGCAGAACTCCTCTGGTCTGGAATTTTCAAAATCACTTCAGACCTCATAGACTAGAGAGAAAAAGCCACTTAACCCCAACATTTGGTATTTTTTTATGGGAAATTTTGAAGCAATTATGATATAGAGTGAGAGAAAAACATTTTGGGGATGTCTCTTTTCTTGCCTATTTTGCACTGTTTTCCCAATTTTTTAACTAAAATAGTTTCAAATACATTATGTGTGCGATTACTCCCCAGTCTTCCTGCATAGGAAGCAAACTTCGGAACCTTAATTTGGTGTTATAGCGTCTCGAGCCAGTAAATTTTACTGGTATTTCCTCCCGGAACAAGAGAAGTATCGTGTAATCAAACATCCATGTCTCCGTGTACCTGCCAGGGGAACCAGCTGGAGTTTCTAGGACTGAAGAAGGACCACAGACTAAGCCGAAGAATAAGCAAACACAGACAGGCCTAATCCATCAAAATGGGGTCTTGCACCAGAAAGGACGGTGCTTACAGGAAAGGATCTATTTTTTTTCTATGGATAATACTCTTGAATATAAAATACTGAAATTATTCTCTCACCCTCATGCCTGGTAAGCCTGGATATCCTGAGCGACCTGGTGGACAGGAATTGGGACACTGCCAAAGAGAGAGAGGTAGAGAGAGCATAAATTAGAGCCCCCCTTTATGACAAAATGGTACTGTTTTAGGGATTGCAGCTTCAGAACCCCAGTATAATTATATTCATTAAATAAGTCTGAATATCCCTTTTTTTCAATATTTCATTTTTAAACTCAGAAATATTCCTAGCTTACAGAAAAGCACAGAGAATAGAACAAGCTTCCCCCACGTGTTCATCATCCAGATTTAATAAATGCTAATATTTTTGCCATATTTATTTCAGATTTATTAAAGAAATAAAATGTTTCCAGACCTAGTATACCAAATTCTTCCAACTTAGTGTACCACAACCTGATCCTTTCCTTCTCCCACTTCCACCAGAATAGCTCTATCCTGAGGCCCACAAAACCCTTGTCAAATTGGCCAAAATTGCACTTAGTACAGTTTCCCAACATCGTTTGAATATTAGGCTATAAGTAAAACAAGTCTCAGAGGGAGTTGTTTGACTTCTAGCTCCTGAAATTGGGGTGCTCTGGTGAAAACGATGCCGTAGTCATAAAGTAAAAAGACTAGGGAAGAGCAAAAACAGGGGCACCTGGGCGGCTCAGTCGGTTAAGCGTCTGCCTTCGGCTCAGGTAGTGATCCCAGGGTCCTAGGATCAAGCCCCACATCGGGCTCCCTGTTCAGCAGGGAGCCTGCTTCTCCCTCTGCCTGCTGCTTCCCCTGCTTGTGCTATTTCTCAATCTCTATCAAATAAATAAATAAAATCTAAAAAAAAAAAATTTCCATAATGAAAACCACTTATACAAACCACCAGCCCACTAGTGCAATGGATTGCTCTGCTACCCATGTAAAGTAAAACACAGAAATACAACATATTCCAGCAAGATAATTTTAAAGAGAACTTATCTGAAGATTACATTGTCTTTGACTTAAACTGTGTTTCGTTCAAAGGTAAACATCTTACCAATGGATCTCCTTCATGAAAGCCAATTGTTCCCTAAAGTAAAGAAAATATTAAAGTTAAGAATATAGCTAAATACCGTATTCAAACCTACTTATAATAGAAAGTCCACTGGACAAAAATATAATAAAAATATTTGTTTAATAGAATATAAGGAACAAATAGCAACATATAATATGCTAATATTCTTAAACTTTGACTCATGGGCATATTCCTTTTGGAGACCCCTCTTTCAGGGAGCTGAAAGGAACTGAAATGAGAGACAGAATAGATAATATGGGGAATTCTGGATCATACATCTAAAATATGAATTATCAGGGCGCCCTGTCAGTTGAGCATCTGACTCTTGATTTCAGCTCAGGTTGGGATCTCGGACCATGAGATGAGCCCCGCTTTGGGCTCCACTCAGTGGATAGTCTACCTGAGGATTTCTCTCCCTCTCCCTCTACCCCTCCCCCGACTCATGTGCTTTCTCTCTCTTTCTCTCTCTCTCAAATAAATAAATACATCTTTTAAAAAACTGAAAAGAAATAAGATGTGGATTATTTCCTACTTAAACTCCTATTTTTTAAATTGCTTACTGTGTAAATCCTTTGTAAACATTAATTCATTTGAAAATGTCCCTTTTATACAGCCAAGATTTAAGCATTTGCGAAATCACAAATGTCAAAGGACTTCAAATATATGAGTAAGCCATGCCCTGAGAAAACCACCTTTTAAATTATTGTTATTCCTCTACCCTTCTGGCCTAAAAAGACCCATGCTCTGAATGGGTGAAAAAATTGATAGCCATTTTGGAATTTTAGAACGATGACTTGATTAACAAGTACTTCCATTTTTGGTTCTTAGGTTTCTTTAATCCTAACTCTCAGATACAAGAAAATTCAAGCTGCAAATAACTTACACTGGGTCCCGGGGGGGCCAGGGGGGCCAGGTGGTCCTCTTCTCCCAGGGTCACCCTAAGTTATTTGAAAATCGTGACACAGTGGTTATACACATGTCAAAACACAGTGCATAAAACTGGTGAGGCATGAGAGAATATTACTAGAAACCCCCACAGAGCTCAGCCATGCATAGACCTGCCACGAAAATCGATGGGTGGCCCATAATCCAATTAGCTCCACAAAACCAGAAGAATAAAGGAGCTCCAGTCTCACCAAAGTAATAAAACAAGGCAGGAGATTTGGGGGGGAAAAAACAAAGCCAGTTCTTCTCTATAGAATGATCACTTTATTCTAAAAACAAACTGGCAACACTACATATTTTTCTAGTTGATTTAAGAGAAACTGGAACAGCCAGTACTGCTACTGCCATCCAGATAATGGTAGCAAAAGAAGGCTTGCACCTGGCCCGAAGCTTTGGAAAGGAAGGTTAATCTCTGCAATGCCCGACTCTCCCTCGTACTGTTTACCCACAAGCTATTACTTGGCCTGTCACCGTACTCTTTTGCAAATGGGACTGAAGATCAAAGATGGCTAAATTCAAATGAAAATGGATTTCGGGCGCCTGGGTGGCTCAGTCGTTAAGCGTCTGCCTTCAGCTCGGGTCATGATCCCAGGGTCCTGGATCGAGCCCCACATCGGGCTCCCTGCTCCGCAGGAAGCCTGCTTCTCCCTCTCCCACTCCCCCTGCCTGTGTTCCCTCTCTCGCTGTGTCTCTCTCTGTCAAATAAATTAGAATCTTTAAAAAAAAAAATGGATTTCAATTTGTCTTAACATCCAGAGTTTACTCCTTGCATACCTTTTCCTTCTTAATATTCTACCATAAGAAGTCAAAAGCATCTTACAATTAATTTAACCTTACAACCATTTCAGGTTTATTCATCCATTCAGTGAATAATTTTATCAAATCGTAAGACATATAGAGAAGCAAGAATAAGTACATAACACATGGCTCCTATTCTCAATGCGTTTACAATCATCTATCCTCCACATAATGTCACTACTTCTCAACATCCTTGAAATATTTATTGGATAGTAACATCAAGAACTTATTACCAGCAATTTCTCCTATGGAGTTCAGCTCTTTATTGCCTAATGTTAAGTTCTGTTGGTTCAATTATAATTTAATGATCCTAACATAAATATACTTGGCAATAATTTTTGGATATTCACTTTTCATTTCATGCAGTTAGCCTAATACAAAAGACACTGGACCTTATTTCTGGCTGAGAGTCTTAGATGGAGGTGACACCCTTTTGACTGATCACTAATTCTAGAAGTTGGGAAGAAAAGTTTAGCTGATAACTTTGGGAAAAAAATTAAAATCACTCTACAAAAATGAGGTAACATTATTATCCCTGGTTCCCATCAATATTATGAACTGGAATGAAATTCATCTGCCATTTTTTGGATTTGCAGGGGAAAGCATACAGTTAGGGCAATTTGCCTTCCTGAGTAATGTCTTCCACTAAATCAGCAAATGTCTATCAAAATGCACTGCAGTACTCACAACTGGTCCAACACGGCCAAGCTCTCCAGGGAGTCCTGCTGCCCCAGGAGGACCCTGTATGTATATATGCAATGGAATATTACTCAGCCATAAAAAAGAATGAGATCTTGCCATTTGCAACAATACAGATGGACCCAGAGGGTATTATGCTGAGTGAAATAAGTCAGACAGAGAAAAACAAACACCATATGATTTCACTTATTTGTGGAATCTAAAACACAAAACAAGGAAGCAAGCAAACAAACAACAAAAAAACCAAACTCTTAAATACAGAGAACAAACTGGTGGTTATCAGAGGGGAGGTGGGTGGGGGTACAAGGTACAAAGGTACAAACTTCCAGCAATAAAACAAATAAGTCACAGAGACGAAAAGTATAGCATAGAGAACATAGTCAATAGGATGGTAATAACACTATTCGGTGACAAATGATGACCACATTTATTGTGGTGAGTACTGAGTAACGTAGAGAATTGTTGAATCACTCTATTAGACACCTGAAATTAACATAACACTGTATGCTAATTATACTTCAATTTTTTAAAAAACATAATTATAAATAAATAAAGGGACATGGTGACTTATAGGTGGTTTTATAATCTATCATAAATCATATCAAATATGGTAAGTAATTGATTCAGGATTACGTATCTGTGCTAGCTTTGGTTTCCAATGACACAATAACTCATTTGACCAAATTTTAATTACTTAAAATGGAACAGAAATTTCTAAAATGAATAAAATTTTTTGTTTAGCCACCTAAGGTCATGTATGTAGGACACTATAAATACTATGGGTAGTGTCCGTTGGCGAGTAAGCTTGGGAGCTGAGAAATAGGCCATTGTTACAGACTTAGGTAGAAATAAACCAAGAGATGATACTTACAGGGGGCCCAGGAATACCACGGCCCTAAAAGGTTAAAACAAAAATTGTTATGGTATGTGATTTAAACTTAATATAAATATAGACAGACATAACTCAATTCAAAAAAAAAAGTATAAACTTTGTCACTAAATAAATATATGATGCTCATTCGAAAGAAAGGACTGGATAAAGAAAAGCAAACATGGCTCTACTTCTAAAGGAAGAAGCTTGTTTCAGCACCTCAAATATAGCTTGGATATCTAAGCTAACCCATAATACTTTTTCCAAACTTGTTTTTAAGAAAATCAAAGAAGTCATTCATGCTTACCGTCAGAACTTAGCATCACTCACAAAGAAGCACAACACAACCTGACAAAGATTTTTTTGCTGTGTTTTATAAGAAATCTACATTAAAAGCAATACAGTGTACTGCTTTATAATTTATAATGTGATGTTTGGAAATCCTCCCAAACAAACATTTAGCACAGAAAGGCGGGGAGGGGGGAAAGACCAGAAGCTACCCTCTTTTGACAGGTAGGACTGTTTCCAGACACCAAATCCAGTAGATGAAAATAAAATGGTGTCACTCCAGAAATGATTTACTATGGGATCCTAATTTAATATCCCGAATTTGATCTTAAAGCTAATTATTTTGTCTCCCTCTCCTTTATCCTTTATATCTCTTTAGCGACACCGAACTGCATATAACCAAGGATTGACACCACATCTTATTTATACTCCTAGCCTCAATTCCTAACACAGGGCCTAATATATGTGAAACCCTAACTATATGCTTGTTGAACTTCATATAACTGAACATCAGCTGCCTAGAATCCCTTTTTCTCTATCTTTGCTTTCCAGGTTCAATATTCCCCTCCCCTCCCCGCCCCCCACCCCCTCATTACTCCTTTCCCTGATACATTGGCTTGAATAACTTTTATTTACAGCTATCTCTGATACCATATTCATGTTAGCTTTCATTCCAGACTTCATTTTCTAAAATATCCATATATGAAGCATTTAGTGGAATCAACATATACCCTGTGATAATGATATTATTATTTCTAATTATTTAGGCAGCCAAAACAAGCACGAATTTCACATGAGCAGTATCTTTTAATAATAAGTGGGGCTTTTTCAAGACATTTCAAGGCATTTGAAAAATCACTCCTATTTGATCATTTTAATATGTAAATCAATTTGGGGAATAAGTATTATGCTTGAAAATACCAAAGTAATCAATAAGTTATTTCATTACCATAGCTCTAGATATTTGACAAATTTCAAATTTCACTCAGTTTTTTAAAAAAGGCATCTCTGTAAGATGTTGAGCTCTGAGTGGAAAAATATGGGAGTAAGGCCAGCAAGCTATTCATTTCTGAAAATAGCCTTGTAATGGAAAAGTTGACAGACAGTGAAATATGGCCATAAAAACAGTGCAAATAGAAAACAAAGACGAAAAATACAGATTAATGACAAGAACAAAAGAGGAATAAAGAGCAAAATGGAAAGGAAAAGCAGGCTGAGAACCTAGTAGCCCCCTTATAAATAGAAATAACACACAAATCAGCCAGATTGGGCAATGCAGGAAAGGACTAACCAGGGAATCAGGCTGGTAATTATATCTGATGGTTGACATTCCATTAGAGATAAAACCAGTTGTGAAGTGGTGTGATATTATGGTCTAAACATCGAATATTTAGATTTGCTGTTATTATGCAAGAAATGTTTTCTATCAGGGGAGTGAAGGGGGAGTTGTCTATTGGGAGATACCATCTGTAAGCAGACATATGTATTTTATACTGTGCATTCAAATTTCTCTAAATGTTCAATACTCATACCCAGAATGTTTACCATAGCAGATAAGTCATGAACTCCCTTGTGATGCATATTATGACAAAAGCTGCATTTAAACATTTCATAACAACAGGAAAAATGGGAGATTTTCAATTCTGTCACTTTACAATTACTTACTGGAAATCCGCGAGATCCAGGAACACCAGGTTCTCCCTAAAAATAAAAACAGCTTCATTGTACTTAGCTTTTTGTGGCATGAATATGTAAATATGTAAATTGCATAAATTTTGAAATCATTAAAACACTCCATCTTGATGTTTTTAATTTAATTCAACTAAAACACGATTTTAGTTGAACAAGTATATTTCCTCTGTTTCATAACTAATTTTTCAGTTGATTTGCAAACACTATAATGAAATTATACTTCAGCATCTAACTAATACCAGCAATTAATACCAGGTGGCTAACTTACTTTTTGTCCTCTTGGTCCAACAGAACCAGGGGATCCATCAGGTCCTGTTAATCCCTAACAAAGCAAGATGATGTTAGAAATATTATAGCATCCTTAGGCAAAGCCCTAAGTGGATAATTGCATTTTATTTATCAATTATGTACAGAATGGTTATCTTTGTATGATTACAAAGAAATACCTTCCTATATTCTTATCAACTGCCTGTTACTTTCTGTTGATAAATTTTATCATATTCCTAACTTCCTGCTAACAGGGTCCAATAATTTTAGTACTTTTTGTCTCCGCTTTGGAAAAATGCGTATAACAATTATAGCATTCTAATAGCCACATCTAATGGGACAACAGATCTGGCTTTGTCAATTACCCATGTTTATGCACCTCCTTTACTTCATTTATAAAATAAAAATACTATATGTCTCTATATCTCTCTAATAGTGTTTTGAGAGTTAATAAAATATTTCTTCAATAGGAATTAAAAATACTCAATCTCATTATTGCTCTATAGCCATCTAAAGCCCTCTGGCCATCTTCCAGCAATAATAATTGCTTACTGAAGAAACTTAACTTTTAAAATAAAATGTTTGAGAGCATGCATGTTTCTACACTATCTGCCTTAGTAAAAATAACTATAATTAAGTATATATTTTCATGTGTGTCACCTAGTATGTAGAATTTAAGCCAATTACTATAAAACACATTTTATATATCATATTTAATACTAAATATGTTATTTAAAGCATATCCTCCAAACATTCTCATTTTCCCTACCAGTACTTTTTTTTACCATCATCCTCAATATAAAATAGATTTTAAAGCATTGATAACACTACATTATACACCTGAATTTCCATATTTGATGAAGATGCATTTTTATTTTTTTAATTTTTTCTTTACTCTTTGACACTTTTAGATATCATTTATAATGCAATATTGAAATTATACCTTGTCAAAGATAAATATGTGTATGAGTATCTGTATGTATATGTACATATACATATGTGCATGCATATATAAACATTTTACAAAACTATTATCAAGATTTTGAAAAAGACTCAAATGGTACTAATCGAGGGAGGGATTCCTTGCAAGTATGAAAGCCCTACTTAAAAATGCATCACCAAAATCCATATTTAATCTGTCATAGTCTACATATCACTAAAATGCTGTCATATAATTTATGTAGAAAACTAGTTCACTGGCCACCATTTTTACATTTCTCTACATCAATCCATTTCCCTTATAACTCCAAAGAGTGAATCAAAGGAAGTAGAAAAAAAATAAGTTGAAAATGTTAATTACTGGAAATTTACCAAAGAAAATTATTAAACACACATAAATTTCAATTTTTCACAGACTGTCCTTGATTTTTAATCACACTACTCTAAATATAACACTGTAATTTGGGATCAAGCCCCAGCATCTTAGGTCCTGAGCACTGGTAGTAATGAAACCTTGGCTTTTGATTTTGGTAAACAAGCCATACATCCAGAGCATTCTCTACAGGCACATACGGCACATAGATTGTACAAACCTGAGAACACATCTGACTAATGGAACCCCTAACTCCCGCTTCATGTATATACCCTCCAAAATCAATCCTGGCCAATTCCCACACATGCAACCAACTAACAATCTTCAATCTGTGACTGAAGTAACTGACGAGATTGGTGAGCAATAGCTACAATATATGGTAGAATTTCAGCAGCATAATAATAAAGCAGAACCAAGTAAATAGTTGGACAACACGGAGGCTGCTTCCACGTCACTTCTTATTTAAAGTACCTTCTATAATACATAATAAATTATGTCTATCACTAGGAAGTTCTTTGAATTAAATTGCTAATACAGGGGTGTCGGGTGGCTCAGTCGGTTAAGCATCTGCCTTCGGCTCCGGTCATGATCCCGGGGCCCTGAGATGGAGTCCCACATCGGGCACCCTGCTCAGCTGGGAGTCTGCTTCTCTCTTCCCTTCTCCCTCTGTGTGTGTGCGCTCTCTCTTTCTAGTTCTCACTCTCTCTCAAGTAAATAAATAAAATATTTTAAAAAAATAAACTAATACATTTTGGTGTCAGATGTTACAGTGAACTCTGTTATGAAATAGCTATGTAGAAAACCATAAGCTCCGTAAGGACAAAGACTGCATGTCCATGATAATCCAGGCACATTGCCCCTGGCGTCTAACACATACTCAATACATGAATACTGAATATTTAATTTAATCTATTAGGTAGAAGGCTATGACACTTATCCCTCTACATCATCTTTATTTGGGGTTCTAATCCCAACTTTGCCACTAATTAGCTGTGCAACCATGACAAGCTGCTTAACTGCACATTGCCTCAGTTTCTTAATCTATAAAATAGGTATAATATTAATATCTACCTGATATGGTAATTTTGAAAATTAAGTGTGATATTACACACAAAATGCTTACAACAGTGCCTGATAGAGTGGGCCCTGAATAAATGTTAGCTATTCTTATTATCATCATTATTATATGGTCAGCACTGCTATAGATGTTGTGAAGAGTTCACCTGAAGTATAAGACATGTTTCCTGCCCTCTGGGAGCTTAAAACCTCATACAGAAGGGGTTCTGCAAACAAACAAATGAACAAACAAATACCTAGATATTAACCATGGGTACTGTATTTTATGGCCCCCTCAGATTTCTTTGATGTCTGACTATTTCCACTTACACTGACCTTTTGGAATAACTTCTTAATAACTCACTATTCTAATCATATAAGCATCTGCCAGGGATAGTAGTTGTATACATCCTGAGGATGTTCTAACCTCTTTCCTGAAACAAGTGGCAAGGTTTAACTGTAATGCCTATATTTAATTCTAATTCTGCTTCTGCCTACCTTAGATGGATGCTATAAGAATGAATAAAATACTGTTTTCAGAGCTCACTGAGCATGTCAGCAAATAGTGCCAATAAGAATATCTCTATTGATTATTGGTAATAACACAGTTGTCCTTTGCATGCAAGGTTATAACCAAGCTCTGACTTCTTTAATTTTACATATATACATATATATATATATATAATCTCCCACATTTATATTTACACACACACAAATTCCATTTTGCAAGGATTCTTATCTGTCAAAGAATTGACAGAGAAAAATATTACCAGTGGCAGAAAGAATTGCTTTCATATGAATGTTTATGAAGATAAAGTTCTGTATGGGGATCATACTGAAGCTGTGTTCTGAACTTTCATGCTGCTGCTTGGCAGAAAACACCAGCCCTCAATAGTAATTTCCTTCCAACATTCCAACTACTCAGCTCGTGAGACTCAAGGCATAATTCTACAAGCATAGCTGCCATGAATCTTCTACATTTTCTGTCAAAAAACTCACTTCACTTAGGATAATTACCCTTTAAATCATGTTCCTTCCATATTCTTCCAAACATCATCTGATTAACCATTTGTTCACCTTACCAAAAAGTATAGCCTTGCAATGAACCAAAGAGCAAAAGACAAAGAGGTTGGAGGTTTAAGGTCCCACCACTACACTGGGGCTCACCTAACAAGAAAAGATCACTGGAGCTCTCCTGCTTACTTAGCTCCCCTATGGCCAGGGACAAACAAACAGCAAACTGATCCAGTTACTGATTTTTCATTATTCATTATTCTCAATGCCTAGTCTCAACGTAAGGTAAAAGATTTGTTTATGAGCCAAAGAATACAGTAAGTCAGAATCTTGTAAGCACCATGTGGCTTCATGTCAAAATCTGGTGGAACCATACCAATATTTACAAATAATTAGAAAATATCAATTATAAATTATTCCTATGATCCATTTAATGACCCATATCATTTTTCTTGGCTAGGAATTCAGATAATTAAAAATTCACTATCACTCTTTTTCTCTCTATTTTCTCTGATTATCCATCTATTTAAGATACTCATTTGTAGCCACATGAGGCAAAACTATCTGGAGAGAAAGCGAGTCTAAAAATGAAGAAATCTAGTTTCTTTCACTATCTTAGCCACTTAATAACTCTGGGTCCCTGGGGAAACTACTTGTCCTCAAAATTATTCAGTGTTCTTATCTCTGGAGAATAGTATTAGCCAAACTTGCCTTCCAGGTTATGTAAGGTTAAAGTGACTGCACTTGAGGAAAAAAGTTCTACACAAATGCATATTAGCATAGTTAACTTTTTGCTTAAGTAGAGTTAACTTCTGTTCCAGGAAATGCCTGAAAAACTGGCACATACATGGTTGTCTTACTACGATACTGCAACTATAGACCAAGACAAAAATTCCTTTCATTGTTAACTATATTGTACTTCAAAGATTTTTTAAGCACTTTCATTTGTTTATCCAAAATTTCTGTTGAAATGCGGGAATTACTTTATAAAGCAAAACCAGGTATCGTCTTTATGACCTTACAGTAAAAGGTAAAGAAGAATTTGTAGCACGTTGAGCATGCTACAAAGGCACCATTAAATTGATGCACAGATAACTCTAGCCCTGTATGAAAGTATTTCAACTCAATACCAAGGGAAGACTCCAGGTGATTAGTTTATGCTTCAACCACCACAAAAATTAATAATAATAATAATAATGTAATCATAAATTTTCTTTTCACACAAAAGGCAGATCCAAGTTTCATAGAAATGCAGAAATAAATCCAACCCATATTGGGCTACTGTTTTATAGAGTAGCCTTGGATTTATCAGACCTTTTTATTATGATGTGACAGTTTCAAGTAATTCAGTGTTTCAAAAAGAACTTGAAAACCAACAAGTTATATAATTTCAGTTCGTATTATACAAATATTAGTTTGATACTCAGTTTGTATTATCCAAATATTAGTTCTTGGGGGATTCTTGCACACTCACTTTGCATCACAGAGAAAGTTCAAACTTGGGGCTCTGAACTGTAAAACAAAATCTTTCCTAAAGTACTAAATAGCATAGACAAATACCCTCATAATGGTAATCTTTGTAAAGAAAGCCCATCTTAATAAACACTAAAATCTAGCGGTTTTTTCCTTCAATATGTAAAAACTATAGTCAAGGATTCTTGGGAATTATAATCATAGGTTTTCAGGTGCTTTCTTTTATTTAGAAAAGTCTTTAGGTTTTGGAAACCACATAAAGTGGTAACTTGAAGGATAACTTGAATGCACCACGGCATGTTTTCTGAGAACAGGTAACTTCATTTTACTTCACTTTGTATCCCAGCTTTAAAGTCAAGGACTGGCCTGTAGTAGGACTTCTGTACCCATTAGTCCAGCACATGGAGACAGGAGAAGCAGAGAGTCCTGAAGTCATTATGCTCTGAGGCAATTTTATTACTGTCAGGTTTATCCTACAATTCTGCAGGAGCTTTCTTCAATAGAGGGGAGGGAGAGGTGTAAAGGCGGATAAATTGGAGAAAGGATGAGGATTCCCAATTTTCAAGCAACCCTACTCAGCTCATTTCTGTCCGTGAGGCCAGTCAAAAAAACATGGAAAGAGGAAAATTAGTTTTGAATTTCCTATTCTTTGTGCGTTGACCATTTCCCTGCCCCTGCCCCCCCCCCCCCCCACACACACATTCCCACTCACTTCGGGCCCTCCCCTCAAAGGTATCTTTCTTATTTCTCTTTTTCAGGATTTAGTACTCTGCCCCTTCCCCTGCCTCCAGGTCCTTTACTAAATTAATCTAGGAAGTGCCTGTGAAAGGGCAGGACCAAAGGCTACTTGCTGCGAAGCCCCACCAAAGCCCCACCAGCGCCGAGTAACGTTCCTCTTCCTCCAGTTCCCCCTGTGCCGGAAGTGGGGCTGAGAGTTCAGGCGGTGAGCAAGGAGCAGAGGGTTAGGGGCAGGCACCCGGAAGGCCTAGGGGTTTGCTGAGAGCAGGGAACGCCCGCGCTGTGTGCTCTTCCCAGGGGGCCGCGAGCTATCTCCACCCTCGCAGGACCCTTTGCAGAAACTGCCGCTTCCACGCCGCGCGGGGAGTACAAGGCGCAGGTCAGGACCAGAGCCCTGTTTCAGCGTGGATCCCCGCAGTCTGCACCCATCCAGCAGATCATCACGTCTCTCCCTCCCTTCCCCCCCCCCCCGTGCGCGCGCCCGCGCCTACTTACGTCGGCGCCCGGCGTGCCCGGCTTTCCCGGAGCTCCTGGCTTGCCCGGTTCTCCAGCGGGACCCTGAGCAGGGAGGGGGCGAGGTCGGGAGAGAGAACGATGCAAAGTTGAGACTCTTGGAACTCACGTGGCTGCAAACCACGTCTAAAGGAAAGAAGTGAAGAGCGAATGCGCTGATCAACTTACCGGGGGACCCGGGGGACCCTTTGGACCTCGGTCACCCTGCAGGGGTAGTAGAAAAGGCAAGAGCAGTCCATGAGTGGGAGGCGCTGAGGACCCAGCTGGGAGACTTCCACGCGTGTTCACCACACAGCTCGGGGACGGGGACAGGGTAAAGCTAAATGGTGGAGATCCTTGACCAGCGAGGACAACTGAACATGTCTACCTCAGCCCCCCGAAAATCCCCAGGCTTCTACAGAGGCTCCAACCCAGCTCTCACTCATGCCCTAGCCCGCCTTTGGATGGCGGGCATCTGGCCCCTTCAAAAACCCATCCCGCTGGAGAAAGGGTAGGAAACGGTGGGACTGGAGGAACAGGACTGGAGATAGAAACTTACGTCGATGCCATCGATGCCTGGAACTCCAGGGGGACCTGGGGGCCCGGGGGGACCCTGCTGGCCCGGGGGACCTCTCTGACAAAAATAACACACACGGGTTAATGGAGCACGTTGGGCAACAACAAGAAACTGGCGCGATGTCCTGAGGCCCCCACCTCCACCGGTAAGAACACTTCCCTTTGGGGGA
This sequence comes from Neomonachus schauinslandi, assembly GCF_002201575.2. Taxonomy (NCBI): domain Eukaryota; kingdom Metazoa; phylum Chordata; class Mammalia; order Carnivora; family Phocidae; genus Neomonachus; species Neomonachus schauinslandi. The sequence goes on along the minus strand of NC_058410.1, from coordinate 85,614,201 downwards.
CGGAGTCTTGAAATGCAGTAAAACTCCTGTATAAAACTCCCGAGCGACCCCAGGTTTCTTTGGTTCCGCCATATTCTGAATGAGGCTTAATAGTGTGGTTAGAGCAGAATCTAGGCCCCACGGTGGGCACTGGGGTCACATGGCCTCGCCCTACAGAGACCATTAAACCAAAAGGGGTCTTGAAGAAGCGAGGGCCTGACGCCTCTCTTTTTTTTTTTTTTAAGGGACACTTTTTTTAAAAGGACATCAAATCGCTACTTCGATTTGATGAGTAATTGAGAGTCAGTGTTTTGGCTGAAAAGGAACTGCTCAGACTGGAGGCGCTCCACCTCAGATCCAGTACCGGATCGTTTTGTAAATCTTTCTACGTCCAGTAGAAATCAGGGAGAAATACTGGAGGAAAACTGGGGAGGGTTGGGGCAAAAGAGCCTTGAAACCCAGGGAGGGCCTGGCTTCATTTCGGATTTACCTGCATTGACACTCTCTTGCATAAGGTCTTTGCACCTCACTTTAAAACTACACCAAATTTCAGACTGACCCTAGGGTATTACCGCTTTTATCGCTTGCAAACAGCCAAGCTTTGATGGTGCCAGAGGGAATACTGGCGACTGAAAATGTGTGAGCAAGTTGCTTAGGGTATGTGGGATTTTTTTTTTCTCTTCTAATTTAGAAGAAGAAAAAGAAAGGGGTAAAAAGATTCTTTCATCAAGGAAACTTTGTTTTTCTAAACTCCAATGACCAGACAGGTTACAATGGGGTCTTTGTAAGTGAAACCTCAAACCGCGTCTGGGCTCACCCGCCCCCGCCGGGTCCTCTCCCGCGCGGGAGGAAGGAGACGCCGGAGCCTTCGGGAAACTGCTGAAATTTTGACTGATGCCAGCCAAGGCCGCCGGGTTCCAATCCCAGAGCGGCGGGCACCGCTAGCAAGGTTCGCGGTTTAATGCTGCTACCGCGGGCTGGTGGAGCTGCGAGAGCGCTTAGCGCCGCTAGGCTGAATTCCCGCCTTCTCCAGAAGGGCCTGCTCTTGAATGCAACCAGGAGGGGCGGGGTGGGGGAGTTAAGAAGCAACCCGGTAAACCGCCCAAGTTTAGTGACCGGTCCCCAGTCACTAATGGCCTTCAGAGCCTCTGCCTGCAGTGTTGGGGCCCAGGTGGGGGAGGAGACGCCTTTCCCCACCTAAGGGTCATCTAGGGTCCCCGACTCCGATGGTACTCGCTGCAGGTGCTCAAGGCTGGAGGAAGAACGCGGCTGCAGAGCCCAGGGAAAGCTCTGCGCCTTCCCCACAGCTCCCGCGACGGCCGTTCCTCCACTTTTCCCTGCGTGCACTTGAAAAATGCAAGCACTTCTCGCCCTCCGCTTACCTGGTCGGTGGTCTCGCTGGGCTGGAGAAGAAAAGACGGGGAGAAAGTGAGAAGGCTCTCCCCTCCCCCCACACTCGCGCACAACTTACTTGAGCCACGCACAAGCAGAGCCCAGACAGCAGCAGTCGCAGCCCTAGGGCCCCTCGATCCCGCGCGGTCCAGGCCATGCCCGCCACCCTCTGCTAATCCCCTGGACGGACTCTGCCTCCCGCCGCCCCGCTGGGCTTCCCGGACCCGTCACACGCCTGAGGTGGTACTTCTCCCCCGCAAAAAGCGTCCCCGGGAGTAGTTCTTTACAAAGGTGCCCAGCCAGGGAGGCGTACGTTCCTCCTGTTTATGAATGGTCCTGGAGAGGGTCCTAGGGATTGGAGGAGAGCTTGCGGGCTGGAGGACGGATAGAATGACAACAGTCCCCCTTAACCCTTTCCCCGCCGCCACACAGGCAAGGCCTGAAGATGCACCTCTGCCTCTGCCCATCTGCCCAAGTGTAGTCTCTCGCTGTCCACTGTGGGCGACGAATGGACTGCCAGTGTTCTTGGAGAGATGTTTGGGGGAGGAGGAGTGAGGGTCATAAGCCACCCAAGGTAGAACCAGACACCCTGAGGTGGTTTCTCCTTGCCAGGCTGTGGGTGGGACCTGTGCTTCCTTAATATCTACGTGGTCCCTACAGTAAAGCCTGAACTCTTTAGAAAAAGAGTGAGGAGGTGGGGAGTTTAAGGAGGTGGTGGGAGGTAGGCTAGGTGGAAGTGTAGGTGGTCAAGGGACTCACAGTTACCCGGACTGGCAGCTCATGGCAAGTTTCTCTCCTGGGGCGTAGTGGGTCACAATGGATCAGCATCCACTGAAGTTCAAACTGGAGAAAGACAGCAGACAGTCAATTCAGATTCTGGAGGACAGAAGCAGGTCATTTAAGAGAGAGATAAGTTCGTAAGTGTGGTCCAATTGTTTAGTGACTGGAGACCAATTTGAACTGATTGACCTCAGTGGACCAGTACTCTTGTTCCTTGAATACAGATTTTCCAATGGAAATGGGCTGGAAGCCCTTCCCAAGTTTCTCTGATGATTGAATGTAGATGTCTGTAGCTCTGCAGTATTCCAGCGTAGCCCTAGGCAGGAACTGGCACTGACTTTCCATTTCTGTCCTTCCACATCCTTAAGATGCAGATTCTATTCAAATGAGGCCCTGTGAGAACAAGGAACCGGCCAGGTCACAAGCCAGTGTGAGGGTCTAGATTGGAGCCCAGGCCTACTGAACTTCACAGAGAACACATGCACTAAGAGTTTACATGGGGGAAGACTAGAGACAGAGACAGCCAAAGAGGTGGCACGTAGGAGGAAAAGGAGAGGAAAGAAAATCCAGTCCTAGAAGAAATTTGCATGCTAGAGAAGACATTCTCCATGGAGTATTCACAGCTTAAAATGGAAATAGGAAGGACTGGAAGTGGAAGGAATGAGAGGGAAATCTAGAACTCAGGGAAAAAACAAGAGAATAGAAACCATTTAAATTTATTGTTATCTCATTCATTTGTTGAAGAGATATAAAATTTTCAGACACTTGAAATCCAAATGTACCCTGACAAGTTCTTACATTTTAGCAGGTGTTAAGAGAGAAAGAAGGGAACAGGAGAGAAACAATACAACAGAAGAGTGACCAGGTCTGAAGCTGAAGGCCTCAGGTGACAAGGTGAGGGAAAAAAAAAAAAAGGTATACACCACCCAGCACCTCCATTCTGGCCCATCTTCTTAAATTGAGGAAATTCCTTGTTAGTCATCTCAAATCAGATCTGTATTTCTTGGTCAGCTGATTCTTCTGGCATTATGCAAATATCTAATTAAGTATCAAGGTCCCAAATCCAAAACATTATGTCTTTTCTTTCATCCAGTAGTGATTTACACTCCATCCCACCTGCCAAAAGTTCTCTAGATCTGCTGGATCTAGCATTAAGTTAGATCCATTTTTTCCATTTTTATGGAAACACCCAGAGTTGAGGTTACTGAGCAAAAGATCAGACTTGGAGAGGATGAAGGATGAAGTCCTTCCCTTCTACTCATAATGAAGGGAAAGTTAAACAAAAGGAAGTTTTCCATTTTATGAAGGGGTGAAAATAAGACATTAAGCTTTCAGATTCCTGCATTTATACCTCTTCTTAGATGATTCTAATTCTCCTGGTTGCTCTCAACCCTATCATGGCTCTTCTCCAGAAAATACAGATATCTGGAAAAATGAGGTAAGTGGGGTGAAGAGAAAGTGAACAGCTAAACCAAGATATATTTTAAGATGGAAAGTTCTCTATAAATTGTATGAAAATTGTGTATTCATGGTATGAATTATTTACAATAGTATACTGACATCCTACAGGAGAACTGCTTATTAAGCCACACAATTATCTTACAGTTAAGCATATCACTTTGTCAAATACTTTATCTTTATTAGAGTAGTCTCATTTGCTTGGGAAGGATTTTATTTTGGTTTTGTTGTAAACTGCAAGGAAATTTTAATAGGAAGACAAAAGAAAGAATGGGACAACCTTCTCCTTAATGACTACTAAATACCTAGCTGTGCCTCAAACAACTCTTTGAAGCCGTCCACACATGAGTAAAGTGGGGCAGAGAGGTTAAACCACTTGCCACAGGTCACACAGCTAGTAAAAGACAGAGCTAGCATTCCAAATGTGCCTGATTGTGAAATAAGGGGCTTCTCTACTCCTCTACTTAGCCTCCCCCAAGAATACATCCCATCTCCAGAAAGAGCCATCATGTTCTAAGCCAGTAACCAAGGAATTTGGTGATTGAACATTCGTATTAAAGATGAAGAGAAAAGAAGAGTTATCTAGAAATTAAAACTTTGTAAGCTTACGTCCAACATCTGCTAGAAAACCTCAAAACAAGACTAAGGAACTTCCCTAAGAAGTCAGACCTCTCCCTGCTTGCATGATTGTTATGCAAATACATCCAGAAGCAAATTTCTAATGCTTCTCCAAAAACTGACAACTATTTCTATATGCAGTTACATATACATGTGTATAATAAAATATCAAATAGGAAAGAGGGTTATAATTCTTGTTCTTCAATGATTAGATAAAAATATTACCAGAATAAGAAAAGGTGTCTCCCCCCTCCCTAATTCTCAAAATAAGAAAGACCGTTCATATATTGTATTCACTATATCCTTTGTGAATTGGTAATTCACACTAGGCATGCATTGTATATGTTTGATATTTTGATTTTCAGAAAAATTCATAGCCTAATCACCTTGAGAAACTTTAATTATATGGCTAACCAGGAAACCTATATCCTTTGTTTAGATACTTCATTAAAGTTACTTATTGTAAATGCAAAGTAATTCATTAAGCTGTTTTCTGAGAAATGTAATTCTCTCCGGATAAATTGGTACACCTGCTTAAATATGCAAGATGCAATTGTCGCACAGGATAATGGGGGAATGAAATGCAATTCATCTGTGAATACAGGCTGGGTTGTTCAGAGCGCCACATAGATCAAAGGTTTCTGCACACATCTGTGCATCCATATAAACACCACCTACGCACTAACAATCATCTATACAACAACCATTTTTTGGCTTGCAATATGAATTCCAATTTGCATGTTAATTATTTTGAAGGAAGACTGGCAGAGTTCCTTACTAAAAGTCACTTTCATTACACATCCAAAATGCTGATTTCCACACGTTTCTCATCTTCATACCTGGAATTACTGTTCTCTTTGAATATCCACTGACAAAATATATGTGACAAATATTTTAATTTAGTCCTTCAGTTAACATTTTTGAAGTCCTAATATAAGCCACACACTAGGGAGACGTTCTAGGGAAACCAAAGATATTCTCCTCCCCCTAATGAGTTTACAGTTTGTAAGACTTGAGAAAAATACAAGTAGAGAAATAAGAAAGTTTTTTTTTTAATCAGTTAAACAGAATGTCCTAGCACAATTCATCCTTCTCAACATGAAATACTTCACCATTGTCTCAGGGAGGACTGAGTTGTGTGATTGTAAGGTGCCTTACGTGATCCTGATTTGGCATTATCCAATTCTTTTCTATAGAACATGAAGGTATAATTCCTATCTCCTAAGCCAGAGTAGTGTCCAGCAGACAACACATTGAAACAAGGAATTTTGGCACCAACTTCTACTCTTCTAATAGTGCTAGTGATTTCTACTTATTTTGCTAGGTTGTTGAGAAAAATTAATAAGGTATTTAAGCTCTTCTTAAATTTAGGCAAAAACTAATATTAGACAACTATCTTTTCCTCCTGAGAAAATTCTAATGACAAACTATAGAACTTGGTTCAGTATTATTGAGAATAGCACAAGGCTAGATTTTTTTTGCATACTGAATTATGATTAAATTTTACAATTATAAAATATCTAAAAACTAGCTCTTCAAAGACAAGTTTTTTTAACAGGAGAAATGTTTCATTAAGCTTTTGTCTACTCAGTAGCAACAAAGATTTAAAGAAATACTTGAACTCTTTTTCTTTTCATTTTATGACAAAGTGTTGGTTTTTACCATCATTTGGGACCTCCTCCAAGTGAAGCTTCCTAGTTGCTAAGCAGGAGGCTCTGAGCTGCCCTGAAATCAGAAATTTCCCCAATTCTCTGTAGACTAGGCCCTGCAGTTTCAGACATAGTGCTAAGAATTGTCATTAAATATGAGTAGGGGAGGGGCGCCTGGGTGGCTCAGTTGGTTAAGCGACTGCCTTCGGCTTGGGTCGTGATCCTGGAGTCCTGGGATCGAGTCCCGCATCGGGGTCCCTGCTCGGCGGGGGGTCTGCTTCTCCCTCTGACCCTCCCCCTCTCATGTTCTCTCATTCTCACTCTCAAATAAATAAATAAAATCTTTAAAAAAAAAAATATGAGTAGGGGACAGTCATCTGAATCATACCAAGGGCAGAGACAAAACAGTGAAAGGAAAGAGCAGTAGACTTAGAGTTAGCAGACCTGGCATATAGTGCTTTGTTCATCTTTTTATCCAGCATATCTTTATATAACACACTCACGCGCTTTGAGATAGAAACTATGGAAGACACAAAAATGTTTAGTACATAGGGCAGCATCTAGGCTACAAACTGCTTTTGACAATATATAGTATTGCCATTGATGTACAACATGGCTAAGGTCATCAGCAAGGGGATCATATAACCTGTAACATGTGAGTGAGGCCCTGAAGAGCAACTGAGATTCTCATAAGCAGAGGTGGGGAGGGTAAAGGTTAGAGTTCTAAAGAGGTGATAGTAACACAGCACAAGAGGAGAAAATGATGTATACAGAAGAGATCCAATTCACTGTGGCAAACAGTAGACAATAGATGTTTTTTCCTCTGTTGAATTCTAAGCTAAAGAATTTGAGTAGTATTGGATAACTAATTATTGGACCATCATCAAAGATTTTTCTGCACCAGGGATATGGATGGGGAAAGGTGGCCTAATTTAAAAGGGCACTTCAAGGGGATTCACGTGGTAATAAATGCCTGATCCTTGGAGTCAGAAAGGCTACTTTAGTAGAGCATAAAGGAATATTACACTCTGAGCTATGATGAGGCATCCTCAGTTATCTACCCATTTAAAAAAAAAAATCACCCCCTCATGCCACATCCCCCTTCAGCTGCCATCTTGTTTTCTGCTCTTCTCCATTTAAAATTCAGAAGAGTTGTCTGTATTTGTTGCCTCCAATTCCTATCCCTTTTATTTTCTCTTGAAGCCTTTCCAACTGGGCTTTCACTCCCAATACTCCAATGGGTCTTTTCTCAAAGCCACTCTCATGGGTTTCTGAATCCAATATCAAGTCTCAGGCCTCATCTAATTTGATCTGTCTACAGCTTTTGGGTGAGTTGACCATTCTCTCCTTAAAATTCTATTTCCCCTGACTTTCAGAGTACCACAGTCTCCTGATTCTCTCCGATATCACAGGCTGCTCTTTCTGGTCTGTTTCGCTGAATCTCCCTCATCTCAGCAACCTTTAAATGTTGGTTGTTTCACAGTCTGGTTCTAGAACTTCTCTACTGCATTCATCACTCAGCGATTCATCTCACTGCATGGCTTTAAATACCATATATACACTGACAACTCCTAGAGTCCTATTCCCAGCTGGGCCTGCCTGTTAAACCCCAGAAGAACATACCTAACTGCCTGCTCAGCATCTTCTCTTAGAGGTCTAATAGTGATCAATATCCTGATCGAACTTAGATGTTCCAAACCAACTCTTGATATTCTCCCTGATAACCTGCTCTTCCCATAGTCTTTCCCAGCTCAATAAATGGCAACTGTATAATTCTGATTAATCATTCCAAAAATATTGGTGTCACTCTTGATTTTGTTTTCTCTTACACTTCAGATCTGTTTACTTTATTCTCAAAATGGATCAGAATCTGACCACCTTGCACCACCTCCACCACTACTGCCCTGTTCCAAACCAAGACCAGCCCTGCCTGAGTTACTGCAGTAGTCTCTAAAGGTCTCCTTTTATTGTGCCCCTAAGTATTCTGTCCTTCTCTCCCCCTACATTTTATTGCCAAAACAGCAGCCAAGGAGATACTTTCAAAAAATGAGAACATATTACTTGTCTGTCCAAACCTATCAGATAGATTCCCATCTCACCCAGCATGAAAGCCAAAATGCTAACACAATTTCCCCACCCTCACTCCATCATGCTACCTCTTCAGGCTCATTGGCTACTTCTCTCAGTCTCATTCCAGCCACACTGGTCCCCATGCCCTCCTCAAACACAGCAGACAACCAACATCAGTCCCTTTTCACTCCATATTCTCTCTTTCTAGAACCCTCCTCCCTCAGAGAGCCACATGCTAATCCCCCCAACCCCTTCAGGTTTCTGTTAAAATGTTCTTTTCTCAGGGAGGCCTTCTCTCGAGGGTCCAGTTTTCTGCTTCATTTTTCTCCAGAGTATGCATGAACACCAGGCATACTATACATATACTCATTTATCCATTTGTGTCCATCTCTTCTCCCCAGAATGAATGTAAACTCCATTGGAGTTTTAATTTCTGTCTATAACTTAACAGATGTTTAATAAATAGTTGCCAAATGTTAATTAATGAATATATAAAGATGAAATGAAATATAGTGAACTAAGAATTGATAGTATTTATCTTCTGGTTTGCTTATGACTTGGGGCAAACCCCTTCCCCTGTCTGGGTTTCAATTTCTTCACATGTAAACTTAGAGGTTTGGAGTAGATAACAATCAAAATTTCCTCCAGCTTTGAGAGTCCATGATTCTATTGACACCACATTGTAAACAAAGAAACCAAATGCACAAAGATTAACACAAAGAGGAGGAAAAATAACATTGAATTAATCTCTTGACTTACAACCACCCAGTCTACGTAACAAAGATTTCTTTATGACCTTAGCCCATATATAGTTTAATAGAAATAGAAAAACTAACAGCACTGACTTTTTTTATTGCAATAATATGGGCACAGCTGAGGCCAATAAAAAATTTTAGTGTTTTTCAATTTTCCATTAAAAGCAAGTTTGACCCTCATTTAGTTTATATTCTAGTTATCCATAGTCCCTTCCTCTGATTATGGCTCCTCGTATGTTAACAGATTTCTTTCTATGTGCTTGTCATTTCATTGCCACCTAGTGGAAAATCCAGCTGATATTGTTAATATGGTTTACAATGCAGCAGGCTAGATTTTATCTCCAAAAAAATTGTCTTCACAGTCAGTATTCAAAAATATTCCATCAAATTACACCAAAGTGTTTTAAAGAGAATTTCCTATGGTTATGTATACATGACATAACTATTTCTTTTGTATTTATTTCATACTTACAAGTGAAAGAGTATTAGTAAAAGGTGTATTTGTCAAAAAAACAACTTAATAAGCAAACCTAATAGTTTAGATATTATGCCTAGTAGAGTATGCATTTCTTAAATCACTGAAAAATAACTTTCCTACAATATTTCTTAAATACCAAAAAGAATATTAACCACAACCTCGTAGCTGATTTTCCCATGTTATCTTTTATGAAACTTTCATTGTTTCTGTATGTGGAGATGAGTATGATTTAATTCTGTGGAGTAGAAAAAAGGACAGATAACTTCTATATCACTAGTTTTGACAGTTCTTTCTATTTGCTCTCACATTTTCTCTGAATTTAACAAAAATAACATAGAGTAGCACTCTTGAAATATACTTTTAAAGGCACTATATCTTCTGATTATTTTCCACAGTGGTTTATTTTGCATAAGCATAGGTAAAAAGAAAAAGGTTTTGAATCATGTATTTGTAAAGCCACATAAACTTGTATCCTTCTTTAAGCCCAAACCCCTAGTGTACATCCCTGAAAAAGGAGAAAGGCTAACTTTGTTTTCTAATAGAGCTGTACCAAATAACTCTCCTAGGCAATCATACTGACAACAAACAATAAAGAACCTGTCATAAAATAACATGTTTTTATGGTATGCTGCCAGAAAACTGAGTTTGCAGTGGGATAAATTGCACCATCCTAAAATATGGGCACAAAGGAGAATAGGAAATATGGGATTTATTGCTTTAAAATCAAACTAACAATGTATTACAGCAGTACATTGGGAAAAAATATAAAATGCTCTGAGCCCACTAAATAACCATGAATGATGAGAAGGTGTTTGAGTTGTAGATCACGTGAGCAGCTATATTGCAAGCTTTATGAAAAACCTCTTGAAATTGGTTTCCTTTTCCAATTTAGAAAAGAGAAAGGGACACAAGACAGGATAGATATGGGAAAATCACAAACAAGTACAATATAAATGAGTCTTTTAGCATTAGTGCTCCATCAAATGTTTTCAATTGCATTTTTTATTATGCAGTTCCTAGGGCTACCTTCTGACATTTGTTAATACCTTTAGAAGGGATGTTTGCTTTTGATTTATTTGATGAAGAAAAGCCAGTGTTGATCCTGAGAAAAGTATTCAATTAATCTAGAATGTCAAAGATTAGAATGAATCCAATTTCATGAAGAAAAATTGAAAAATATACTCTTCCTTATTGTTTCTATGTTATTGGCACATTTCATTCCAGTTTAAAATTTCTCACACATTAATATTGACTATTTGCTGTCTCCAGATGGAGAGAAGGGTGCCCTATCAGTATACTTCTACCTCCCAGAATATATGGTTACTATTACTCATCACTCTCTAAGTCTTCTAAGGGACATATGGTCACTGTTGAGCTTCAGTAATTGCCAGCAACTTCAAATTTCAGCCAAATTGGTGAGAAATCAAAACATAAAACAAGAATAAAAACAAGGGCTTAGGGTCAACTCATGGGCACTTGAACTTGGACTTTGAGGACTTGTATGAGTATTTGACTATTCTTAGTCTAGACGAGTAAGGAGCAGTGTGGGAAGACTAATAAACTTGAAAGGAAAGAATTGATATATGTGGGAAGTCCCTAACGAGAGCCTTTCTTCCTAGAACACTGGACCCTATCTTCTCCTGGATAATGCTCATTCAGCCCCAGGGTTTCTCTAAACATCATCTTCTACAGTAAACATGATTGACCTCCACTCTCATGCCTCCCTGGCCTGATCTGAGTGGGGAGCCTCTTCCACGTGCTTCCATTCACTATCATGATCCTTATCATGTTGTATTGTCATTGTTTACTTATCTCAACCCCTCACCCTCAAGAGACTGAACTGAGGAAGACAAGATCTGTGATTTATTTAACTTTGTATACCCAGTATATAGGCACACGATGGAAGTTTACTAAATTAATAAACAAGTAGGATTAATGTCTGAGAACATGTTTTATACTGTACAATCCTCCTTCTTTAAAAAAGAAAACATTTAGTTTGTCCTGCAAAGTAAATTCTGAAAAATCTACTCAAATCACAAATGCCTTCCAAAATGAAAGTGAGGAAGTGCTTCAAAAGGAATGATATGTGGTTATACATATTTTTACTTTTCTCAAAGGAAAGTTAGTTGGCACAGCAGAAAATAGGTAGATTAGAAATTTTATGCCTAACATGGCTTCTTACAAGCCGAGAAACCCTCTTGAAATCACATCTTCAACTGAGAAATGGAGATAATCCTTTCTATGCTTGCTATTTTATAAAATTGTTGCAAGGATAAAATAAGTTAATGGGAATGAATGCACTTTTTAAACTTTAAATTGGCATATTAAGGGTATTAAGATGCTTAAAAAGCATAAATGGGTTTTCCTTACATAGAATTTTCTATTTCTTTGTCTAATATAGGGTAAAAATTGAGGAATACATTTTGGTGACAAGTTTGAGTTTGACATTGTCACTGTCAGTACTTGGATGTAAGTAGGGTTTTTTTTTGGCCTATAACTTTGAGCTATTTTATTTATTATTACTACAACCAACACTATATCATCAAATATGAAACTTTAATGAAGCTTTAGGTTCAAGTCTCTTTTGTCTTTCCTTGTGGGAGAGTGAAAATTCAGTATAAAGGAAAAAAATTGTTCATGCCTGTTTCAATTACTTTTAACATTGGCTATAGTGTACTGATTTTGAAAAGCTCCTTGGTGGACCAGAGGCAAAATATAATATCAGCTGCCAGGTTCTTTGTTGCCTGCCCACACATGGCAGAATAAAATAGAGGATAACTGGTCCTAACTGGTCTCCACTCTGATATGAGACTAGACTTAGCAGAAAACCTGCCATCAGCTATAACATTATTAGCTAGATTATAATATATTGGAGTAATATTGAGACTTTACCACTCTGGCAATCAAAGAGTTTAATAACTTCCATTACACCCAGAATTATAATGATTTGAAATGTTTTTCAAGGGATGGGTTAAATGGGTGATGGGTATTAAGGAGGGTACTGATTGTGATAAGCACCAGGTGTTGTATGTAAGGGATGAATCACTAGTTCTACACCTGAAACTAAAATTACACTATATATTAACTAACTGGAATTTAAATAAAAACCTGAAACTACAAAAAAATGAAATGTTTTTCAAGACCAATGAAACAATAAATCAATTTTGCAAGTACTTGATTGATGCTCATTATACTAAAGAGGTGCCTTAAGGTCTCTCTGCCCTTACCCATGGCCCAGAAATGACACCGATACTGCAGAAATTTGGTGTTGTCTGCAAACCAGTCCCATGCCATTGCAACAATCTTGCTGCACAAAATTTCAAGATGGCACAATAGTGGTCCCATTGGCTTTCAGCCACTTGAGCTGTGATAACTCATTAGTTGAAGAAATACTTTCTCAAGTGTCTACAAGCCAGAGCAGTAATGTGGCAGTTACAAATTGCTTCCTGTCCATCACAGAATATAGAAATTTCACACTACCCTTCACACTAATCCCAATTCTTCCCTTGAAAATAAGTTATTTGAACAATTCCATTACTGAGTGCCTGATAACCTTTTTCCTTTGGAGAAGTACACAGAAACAATTCAAAATCATTGTATCACCCCTGCTACATGCCATGATACGAGTTTTGTGACTAGAATTTAACAGTTCTGTATGAGAGAGAGAGAGAGTATATGTTGGTATCAACAGTTTATTGAGCTCTAAATTCTTTAATTTCCCCCAAAGAACACTTATCCTATAAGATATATTTTTTAAATTCCTGTAATAATATTATAAAATATCCTTTTAAAGGATTGTTCAATGAAAGTTTAACAATTCAAAATGATAGAACTATATGGTATTAGTTGGCACAATTATTCTGTTATTATATAATTTCTAACCTTTATATCCATGGAACTCTACAGCAAAATCCTGAACAGACTTCTAAAATCCTTTACTTTTGTAATATGTCATGCAAGACCTACTTCTACATACATATTGTACCATCTATATACTTGTCATTCTTGTTAATCAGATACCGTATGGCTTCCTAACCTTCTCTCTCATACCCTGCAATTAGTATCTCCTACCCTTCTTCCCCTCATCACACACACACACACACACACACACACACACATTTTCACATATACATTTCATCCAAACCAGCTGGTCTCCAGACCTTTGATTGGGCCCACTTATTCTCCACTTCCTTTTCATTTAATGCTCTTTCCCTCAGCTAGTTCAGATCCTTCTATTTCAAAGTTCATTGCCTTCAAGAAGCACAGAATTCTTGACTTTGTAAATCCACCATTCATCTTAACCTTACTTTGAATATTCTCATTAGTTATTTATACACTATATGTACCACACCAGTATTGGCTTCTTTTACATTGCCTCTGAAGGATTCTGGGAGCCCCAGGTTGGCATATAGCATCTTCCAAGTAGATTTGAAATTCCTCAAGACCAGGAGCCATTTACTTGACTTTCTCTGATTTCCCATTCCATTTGATACATGCTATGCTCAAAACAGGCACTGAATGCTTTTTGAGTAAGTGCTTGAATGAATTTTGAAAATGAATAACTGTTCATTGCTTAAGATTTGTTCAGATGATTATCAAAGATACCTGAAGTATTCGTTTTTAAGCAATCCGGTTTGTTTTAATCAACCATAGTGTATGGTTTTATACTTACTGGAACAGAAACTTGAGGATTATCTGCAAGTTTTCCCAGCACAGCAAAGCCATCAACACCAATTTGGCCTCTTGGCTTTATAGGTAAGGATTGAATCCTGTTGCAATCAACAAAAAGAGTAGCACTACTCCTTTCCACACCGATCATGATCTTATGCCACTGGGAATCAAACAAGGAAGGCAAATTTGAAAAGGTTGCAGTTTGGAGACTTCCATCCATTCCCTTGTATGAAAATGCAACAGATTTTGTTTGGCCATTAATCTTCACGCCAACTTGCTCCTTCCCTGAGGAATCCTGAATCTGCCAAATGGTCCACGTCTTTTCAAGTGTGTTTCCAGTCATCCGAAAAGTAGTTAAAAAGGAGTATTCTTCAGGCAGACCATTGGGATATAAATGCCTGAGTAAAATTTTAAAACAGTAAATAAAAGTCTTGTTTTCTGTACCCATGCATATTACCATATTCCCTTATTATGCTTTCTTAGATTCTAGATCTACAGAAAGGCTACAGTGTGAAAAACTATGCCCTGTTTGTTCTTTCATGACTGTCCATAAAAACCTTCAGAAAAGTTCAATCATTCATGTACATTAATGCTCCGTCCTAAAATACACATTTAAAAAAACCCTTCCTCATAGCTGAGGGTTCCCAATGCCACATAACTCCAACAATATTACTGTTTATACTACCTAAAGAACTCCTGTTCAGCAATTCCTTCTCAGCCAAAAAACATACTCTTGCAAGATTTTTGGCAGCATTTCTTCCACAAATTAAAGAAGAGATCATTTGGAATCCAAGTCAGCTCTACTAGTTAATAAAGCCATTTAATTAAAGCAGCTTTTAAATTTTTTATTTTAATATAGTACGTTGTTAGGAGTATTTGTTATTTCCATAATTGCCTGGGTAGTTCCCTCCACAATTATATCCTAGACCCACATATGCATTTTGAGAATCAGTAACTGTATAGACTTGAGAAGCTCCTTCACACTGAGCATGTTAGATGCCATTAATTTTGTTTGGTAAATAATAATATTTACATTTCTGAAAACAGTTACGGACCAGGACTCAAAGTCCCGAATAACCTTCCTTCAGGTCAGACTCCTATTAAATAGCCCCCTCTTGTGAAAGTAAAAAAGCGAAAGACAGGAAGAAATATCTAAGTGGATGCTGATTTGATTTGTTACAAAATGAATAACATATAAATTTATCATATTGGCATATGTATTACTGCCAGTTGCATTAAAATATATTGTTGGGGGTCAAGAATTTCTAAACCAAAAAATTATTCAGTTCCAAGAATGTTTAGCAATAAGTGAAATTACTCAACTTACTAAGCTTTTCTATCTTTACGCTGACTTTAACTGTAAAATTTTACCATCCCTCACAATAGCATAAATAAACATATAACTTACTTTACTGCAAATATTTTGTACACCTTCAATAAAATGGGTCAACTATGTCAACAAATTTCATTGCTTTGCTGATTTTATAAAAATAACAAAAATATGAAGCTTTTCACCTGAACACCCTTTTAGCATCCAAGTAGTTTTTTTTTTTAAAGATTTTATTTATTTATTTATTTGAGAGAGAGAGAGAGAAACAGCATGAGAGGGGATAGGGTCAGAGGGAGAAGCAGGCTCCCCGCCGAGCCGGGAGCCCGATGCAGGACTCGATCCCAGGACTCCGGGATCATGACCTGAGCCGAAGGCAGTCGCTTAACCAACTGAGCCACCGAGGCGCCCCCAAGTAGTTTTTTTAACCTTAAGTTCTCAAATGACTTTTTTTTATTTATAATACTGGGTGAATTCCTTTGTTAGTACACATTCTTAAGCGGTCACTGGTGATATGTATTATACTTATTGCAAAGTTTTCAATTCATTAAGTATTTGTCAAGTATACAGTAGGTTTTGGGGTGCCTGGGTGGCTCAGTCAGTTAAGTATCTGCCTTGGCTCAGGTCGTGATCTCAGGGCCCTGGGATCAAGCCCCACATTGGGCCCCTTGCTCAGTGGTGTCTGCTTCTCCCTCTTCCTCTGTCCCTCCCTGCCCCCACTCAGGCTTGATCTCTCCTTCTCTAATAAATAAATAAAATCTTTTTCTAAAAAAGTATACAGGAGGTTTTAACACATACATTTAAAAAGATTCAGTTTGGAGCTAAAGAAGAAAAAAAAGTGTGTGTAAGAACTATTTCCCCAGAACAAAGATGTCTACATCTATTTGGATATTTACTTTTAATATAGATTTTGTTTGACATATTTCCATTGACTTTAAATTTTTCAGAATATGCATATTCCAGAATAACCTCTAGAGAAGAAGCTCAGGTTCACTGATGACAGTATAATATATTGCCTACTGTATAATTATAAAACCTTAAAGAAGTTTATACATTTCATTTAAATGACCTCAATTAACTTGGAGCTGGGAGATAAGTTTTAAAAGTTTTATTCAATGGTGAAATTTGACAAGTATCCATTTAAATTATGAATATGTTATTTTAGTATTCTTCTCACTTAATGATCTGGATTTAACCAGATGCTTAAAGAATTTTTCTTTTTTGTCCAAATATAGTTATTGTTGGGGTGTGAGCCTTTCATAGAAGAAAGATAAATCTTAATGTTTTGTTCTCTTCCTTAAAGCATTCTTTTTCTAGGTTTTTGTAAACCTATGTTACCAATGTATTTGTTTACAGATGCACTGAGCAAGGCCGTAGAATTTCATCAGTCCCTAGATAAAACAAATCTATTTTGCTTTGATTCCACAAGTCACAGTAACTTGTCTAAGTGACTCTTTTGCAAAGACATCGTGAGGTTGACTGAGGAATCTCTCCCAATTTATGCTTCATCTCATCTTTCCTGCTAAATGAGCAAAGAGATTATGTTGAAGGTAGGATAGAACATAATGTCCCCATTTACCTCTGACTTGGTTTTGTAATGCCAAAAACTTTTTTAAAAAAATGAATTGGTGACTGACGTTGCTAGAACAGTTCATTTATAGACATATTGTTAAATCAAAGGTATCCATCTGCTCTCTTTCTTCATATACATGAAGATAATATATATGTTTATGTTTGTGTATATATACAAGTATAATCAAAATTATCATGTTATTAATCTTTTAAACTAGGTAATACAATTTGTCAATATAAGAGAAGAAAGTTCCTTTCAGTGTTCAAATTAATAAAATATATCTGTATTTATACATACTTAAGACCTTTTAGAAGTCCTCACAAGTCTAATAGCAGTTGGTAGCATTGTCTTTTTTGAACACCTGAGAGTCTGTTCTTGCAAAGATGCTATGCACATCGATAAGTAAACTTGACAGCATACATAATGTAAAAGAAGCTGGACCTATAAATGATTTATTTCATTATGTTACAATCTGCACAGAGTACCTTAAAAGAAGAACTGTAAGGGTTTGAATAAAAGATAAGAAGACGTTAGACCTTGAAATGGTTGTTTATGACCTTAACCCAAAAAAGAGCTAAGAATTGTATTTGTTAAGGTAAACAAACAAAAAATGTTTAGAAATTTGAGTTGAGAATATGATACTATTATGTCTAAATAAAGAATAAAAAGCAAAAAATTATGTCTCATAATCTTTCAAAAAATTGAAAATAGGAAGGTAAATTGTGATTCTATCACATCAGTTTTATACGCCGTATTCTCGTTTCCCTCCCACGAAAATCCTGTTAAGGTTTTTTTTCATTCCCTCAGAACCTATATTCTCCAGTATAGAAATTTCCTTTAAACCAAGACTACTCCCTGCATGGTCTGAGAGCAATTCCAGTCCCTGCTTTTCTTGCCACCTGGTTTTTGAATGAGTAGGACTAAGAGGGCAGCTTGAAAAGAAAGAATCCGCTAAGGAGAAAAGGCTCCCGTCTGCACACTCTCTGCTTCTAGGGCTCTTCACTACTTGAATGAATACTTAACTAATACTGCCATCTGCCAGGCTCTGTCCAAACCCTCTCTGACTTATTAACATTTGCTCCTATGACACAGTTATTATCATTCCTAATTTATGCTGAAGAGACTGAAACAAAGATAGTGTAAGTACTTGCCCAAAAGTACACTTTATTACCTATTTGAGACTCCATTTATTTCAGTGCTCTGCCTCTCCCCTCCTCTTTTTATTTCTTTCTCCTACTTTTTTCTACTTCCTACCTAATTCTTTTTTCATCTTTTAATAAGCTTTGCCAGTAAAGCAGAGATTTTAGTCTTTGGGGGGCAGGGAGTCAAGGAGATAAGAGAATATGGGACACTGGTTATATACTGTGAAAAATATTTAGTGACAGCTCTAGGCACTTAGAGAAGAGCAACAGCAAAGATGAGCAGGAGGTACGGGCTTATGTGGCCTCAAGTTGGTCAATATCTGAACTTAATGACAGTCCAGATCATACCTCAAATTATAGAAGAGAGAATTAGGTCAGCACTGGGAGGTCTTGCATCATGTTTATTTTATTAAAGAAAGAAAAAAATGGATGTTTTTAAAGCTTATTTAAGAACACAACTAGGGCTAGACACTGGGCATGGAGACTACTTTTTTTAAAAAAAGAACACAACTAGCACTTCTGTGCATGAAAAGAAAATATAAGCAAAAAAAAAAAGTCAGTAGCTGTTACCATGCCTATAATCTTTCCAAATGTGAATAATTTTCCAGGGTCAGTATTGAATAGTGGTTGAAGCACCATTCTGCCTGAATTTCAGTCCTTCTAGCACCTCCTAACCCTGGGACCTGATGTAAGTAACTTAAATTTCCTGGCCTCAGTTTACTCTTTCATAAAATATGGATAATAATGTCTCTACCACAGGGTTGTGATGAGGATGAGATTTAATGTTAATTAGTAAATTTATAAAAAGGGCTTATGCAGAATACTATTGTCATTTTATAAAATATAGTTCATATTTAGAAAAAATATAGTTCATATGTTCAAAATATGAATTTCTATCTGCAATCTGGCACTATATCAGAATATTCTAATTTGACCAAAATTTTCATTATTATAAACATTTAGAGCTTTTATAATACTCTTTTACTGTTCTAAGTAATCACTTTACTTTTACACCTTAACTTTTATCAAAGCCTTAATTTTCTTGTTCATC